>NC_041410.2:7470083-7650083 GCF_900747795.2 Erpetoichthys calabaricus | reverse complement strand
GGATGACCTACCCAGTTACAGCATTCAAGAAGGACGGCGCTCAGTCACTGGCTGACAGCAGAGCCCACTGTGGGCCCAAGGTCAGTCCCACAAACCCGGGCTTGGTGGACCCCTTCCCCACCAGAGTGAGCTGACTGGTCGCAGGCCTCACCACTAGCTGCTGCTCTCACCGGGCATCCCTTCCAGTGCGAGTGATGGACTGCCGCTGCCATTCTTGCCAAAATGTAACGCTGTGCTCTGCTTGCTGTGCTTCTACAGGAGAGGACCTTTAGCTGCAACGTGTGTGGGAAAACCTTCAAGCGCTCGTCCACCTTGTCGACCCACCTGCTGATTCACTCGGACACCCGGCCCTATCCCTGCCAGTTCTGCGGCAAGCGCTTCCACCAGAAGTCCGACATGAAAAAGCACACCTTCATCCACACAGGTAATGTGAAATGCGGAGAGGAGGAGGGCAGGTGCCGTGAGCCCCACTTGGTGTCCTGACTCATTGGGTGCTACTCCAAAGTCTCTGATAGTGCCCACCTCACTAAATATAGCACCTTTTATAGCACCAGCACCTGCCTTTGAGAATACAGTGTGTGTAACAGTGCCCACCAGAGTCATATAGTGTCACTAACAGACCCCAGCACCACCTGAAATCTTATAGTGCCAAGCACCCTATGCTGGGACTCTGGCGTCTCTGACAGCACCCACCTCTTTTATAGCACCCAGCACCCTACCCTACCTTTGGTCATGCCCTCCACTCTAAGCCTTACCTCTGTGAACGTTTGAGGCCTGTAGCAGCACCCACCTCTGTGACCCCCCATATCTCTAACCCAGTACTTTGTGCTGTGGATATATAGCGCACTTCAGAACACCACACCAAACCATAATCCAAACGCCATGGCCTCCCACTCTAAAAGCTGTTTTTACTGCTTTGTCTTCGCAGGTGAGAAGCCTCACAAGTGCCAGGTCTGCGGCAAGGCCTTCAGTCAGAGCTCCAACCTCATCACCCACAGCCGTAAACACACCGGGTTCAAGCCCTTCACCTGCTCCACCTGCAGCAAAGGCTTCCAGCGCAAAGTCGACCTGCGGAGACACCAGGAAATCCATGGAGGTTTCACCTCAATTGTTGAAGGCTGAGCTCACTCGTGCCCAGTGAAGGGATATGTGATGCCCACCTTTTGTGTGCCAAAGTGGAGTGGCAGCTCCGAGTTCAGCCGAGACAGAGCCTGGACACTTATTGTGCCCCCCTGGTGAGCTCTGCTGTGAGACCTCATTTTGTGCAGTTTCTCCTCCAGACACTAAGGGGCTACACGCCTGACTATTTATACGTGACGAGTGCTGAATGCCAGGTGGTTTTGCAATAATTTTGACAAAACTCCTGTGGTGGGCACAACTAGGGGGAATTACAAAAGACAAAAACAGGAAAGCAGGGCCGCCAATTCACCATCTGCCCAGCTACACAAGAAGAAAGTTGGGGGTCTGTGAATTACACTGTATGATACACATGCAGCCCTATGGGATGTCCGGCACCTTTAAAAGGTGCTTAATAAAATAAAGCCAGTCGGAATCATTTAAATGGTTTGTCCTCACTGTCAACTCTCCATTTACTTCTGGCCTTGCTAAATGCAAATGTCTATGACAGTCTGTGTGTTGAGACAACATGAACAATAAGTTGGAGAAAAAGTGGAGCACCCGAAGAAAAAAGCCAACCAGATGAATGTATATTCTAAAAATGTGCATTTTTTAAAGTTGATCTGCTTGGGTGGGCAGGCTGCGTGTCAATTCTGATAGCCCCCCCCCCCCCAGCTCATTACAGTAACCGGTGCGCTTGAAGCCGCCGGCCCTTCATTACCTTCACAATGGTGCTTTGTCGCCATCTAGTGGAGTTTCTCAAAAGTACGCTTTATGATTGCGATCCAGTGCATTTAGATGGGGGGAATATTTAGGACGAAATCAAATATATACGTAAATACGCAAATAAATAAATGTATTGTGAAATGTGCCAGTATAGTTTTGTTTTGATTAGTGAATCGTCGATATGGGGAACCAACACAGTCGCAGTTTTACACGGGCCTGTGTGCCGCGGGATTTCCCAAGGCAAGCAATGCGCATGCTCAAAGCTGGGACTGCATACTGCGTATGCGTGCAAAAAAACAAGTTGGGTGTAATTAATACAAGGAACTGGTAGTTTAAGAAACACTGAAGTCCTCGTCCTCTCAGGAGTTTGCGTGTGGAGTGTCTGCTGGAAATGTGTCACTTGATGATCAAGGTGTCTAATAATTACAATACTCACCAATCAAAACACGGCGCTCGCTAGAGCCCGCCCTCTCAGCTCTCGCGGCGTATTTCAGGTTCCGTGTGGTGTCACTGAAAGAAAGGAAGAAAATATTAAAGAAACTAGTCATGTAGCCTGTTACAATAACGGGCGCTAGAACAGTAGTGCATAAACATTAGTAGGAACAGTCTATATTAAATGGCAAGGGACTTTGACCTCATTCTTTTTGTTGGTCGTATTTTTCTTTCTTTCAGCCTTTCTTTTGTTGATGTTTACTTGCTGAGCTGACCGTTCTTCGTGGGCTGCCATCGTGTATTGTGTGTCTTTAATCTCCTCTGACAGTAATACTGGCTTGTATGTGGCTGTAATATGAGTCACTGTATTGTGTACCTTTAATTTTCTCTCGCAGCAATACTGGTTTGTATTTCCGTAAAACGCCTCTAACTTTCTCTGACAGTAATATCGCGCATCGCACCGTGCCCCGCGCATGCGCACTTCACCAGAAGACACACACACGGACATCTGGACGCACACAGGGATTTTATTAAAGAGGATAAGCAGCGAAAAACATTTGATGACAAACAGTATCATTGTATTTTTTATTGAAACATTTCACAATACATGTATGTATTTACCTATGCGTCTCTATATTTATTTATTTAATTTAACCATTCATACACCCATTTTCTGTCGGGGGGGGGGGGGGGGGCTTTTCCTTGCCACCTCCTCCAACTCTTCAGGGTGGGTTACTGAGGAGCTCCCAGGCCAACCGACAGATGTCATGTCTCCCCGGGGTCTCCTCCCTGTTAGACATACTGTACAGTGCGGCCGGAACCACCTTAAGGGGCTTCTTTCAATGTGGTGGAGTGAATGTCTGCCCTCCTCACCCTCTCAAAGGCTGAGCCCTGACACCTCATGAAGGAAGTTCATTTCTGCCATTGAGTTCTTTTAGTCGCTACCCAAAGCTTGTGGCCATTGGTGAGGGTAGAAATTTAAATAAATTGACTGATAAATTGAGAGCTTCATCATGGCTGACCGGTACAACATCAGAATCACAGGAGAATCCAAAGAAAGCACAGTGGGGGGGGGTCCCGGTCCCGGTCCCGGTCCCAGTCCCCCCTAGGTGGATTGAGTGACTCAGTTCATCGACGATTGATTAAATTGCCTCCCCATTGAAAGTGAGTGTCTTATTTGATTGACGATTGATCGAAGGTCTAAGAACTTACAGAGATCATGCAGAAAAATTGGGGGGCTGGCATATGTATGGAAGGGGTAGATGCCCCCCATAACTTCACCCCTAATCTGCATGACTGCTAATGCGACTCCGACCCACCTGTCAACCTCTTGTTCCCTTCTCCCCTCACTTTTGAAAAAGACCCCAAGATACTTTAACTCCTCTGCTTGAGGACAGAATCTCATTCCCAACCCGGAGAGGACACTCCGCCCTTTTCCAAATGAGAACCAGGACCTCAGATATGGAGGTGCTCATCATCATCATCCCGGCTGCTTCACACTCGGCCCAGTGTGTGTCTGAGCTGACAGCACAGTGAAACCAAATGGGACCACCAACATCCTCCACAAAAGCAGACCCCCTCCACTCCCTCGCTGCGCCTAGAAATTCAGTCTACGTTAGCGCAGTCATCTTCTGGTTTGCTTTACATCTCATTATTGTATGGCTGCAAAACAAATAAAATCAAAGAAACAAAAAAAAAAAAAAAAAAAAAATCCAAGAAAAAAAATTAAAATAAAAAAAAAACATTGAAATCAAAGAAACAAAACAATTAAAACCTAACAAGCAAAAAATTACAATCAAAGAAACGAAACGATTCAAATTGAAGAAATTAAACCATTAAAATCAAAGAAACAAAAACATTAAAAATGAAGAAACAATACATTAAAAGAAACAAAAAAATGGTCCGTGTACTTTTTGGTATTTGAAATTTCATTTTAGAAGCAAAAACGAAAAAAACGAAAATGAAAGGAATTTTCAGATTTTGGTTTTTGATTAAAGAATAAAATGAGGGAAAATAAGGTATTTTTTAATTCTATGGTAACAAATAGCAGTCATAAACTTAAAATTACACATAATTTTCTGGATTTATTTGTGATTCAAATAATGAAAGTGTTATAGCTCAAAAACAATAAAACGGACAGATTTTCGTTGTCTGAAACCAGAGATACTTCTTGTTCTGCGCGATTTTTGACGACACGTGCGAACACAAACAGTCCTCCTCCTCCTCCTCCTCCTCCTCACAACACATCGACAGACGGCCTTGAAGTTACACTGCATGGCATCACCAGAGGAGGGACCGTTACGTTGTTTTTCGGAACAGTAAAAGAGTGACACTCCGGGACGAGGACATGACTGCAGAAAAACTGAGTCGCATCTTTCCGATAAAAATACAAGCTTTGCAAACTTTGCTTCATTGATGTGGCAGTTCTTTTAAGAAAGTTATTGTTATTATTTACTGTGAAACAGCTAGAATTTGGTGATTTCGTTTACTAAAACTAAGTCTGGCAGTTTTTATAGTGCTAGCATTTTGAATGGTTGCTCATTGACTTTTACTGGCTACTATACAGTAAACGTTTCAAGTATTAACAGTGCGCACAAATGTAACACGTTAGGAGAGCAACGTGATTTACAGAAAGTTTTCTTAACATGTGTTACACTTGTCAATGATCAACCATTCACACATTTACACACATTCAAACTGCTAGCGCTATAAAAATTGCCAGACTTAGTTTTAGTAAATGAAATCACCAAATGTTAGCTGCTTCTTAGTAAGTAATAACAATAACTTTCTTAAAAGAACTGCCGCATCAATGAAGAAAAGTTTGCAAAGCTTGTGTTTTTACCAGAAAGATGCGACTCAGTTTTTCAACAGTCATGTCCTCGTCCCGGAGTGTCACTCTTTTACTGTTCCGAAAAACAACGTAACGGTCCCTCCTCTGGTGATGCCATGCAGTGTAACTTCAAGGCCGTCTGTCGATGTGTTGTGAGGAGGAGGAGGAGGAGGACTGTTTGTGTTCGCACGTGTCGTCAAAAATCGCGCAGAACAAGAAGTATCTCTGGTTTCAGACAACGAAAATCTGTCCGTTTTATTGTTTTTGAGCTATAACACTTTCATTATTTGAATTAGTAAATTAATAAAGCATCTATCTATCTATCTATCTATCTATCTATCTATCTATCTATCTATTATATAGTGCCTTTCACATCTATCTATCTATCTATCTATCTATCTATCTATCTATCTATCTATCTATCTATCTATCTATTATATAGTGCCTTTCACATCTATCTATCTATCTATCTATCTATCTATCTATCTATCTATCTATCTATCTATCTATCTATCTATCTATTATATAGTGCCTTTCACATCTATCTATCTATCTATCTATCTATCTATCTATCTATCTATCTATCTATCTATCTATCTATCTATCTATTATATAGTGCCTTTCACATCTATCTATCTATCTATCTATCTATCTATCTATCTATCTATCTATCTATCTATCTATCTATCTATCTATTATATAGTGCCTTTCACATCTATCTATCTATCTTTTATATAGTGCCTTTCACATCTATCTATCTATTATATAGTGCCTTTCACATCTATCTGTCTATCTATTATATAGTGCCTTTCACATCTATCTATCTATCTATCTATCTATCTATCTATCTATCTATCTATCTATCTATTATATAGTGCCTTTCACATCTATCTATCTATCTTTTATATAGTGCCTTTCACATCTATCTATCTATCTATCTATCTATCTATCTATCTATCTATCTATCTATCTATCTATCTATCTATTATATAGTGCCTTTCACATCTATCTATCTATCTATCTATCTATCTATCTATCTATCTATCTATCTATTATATAGTGCCTTTCACATCTATCTATCTATCTTTTATATAGTGCCTTTCACATCTATCTATCTATCTATCTATCTATCTATCTATCTATCTATCTATCTATCTATCTATCTATCTATCTATTATATAGTGCCTTTCACATCTATCTGTCTATCTATTATATAGTGCCTTTCACATCTATCTATCTATCTATCTATCTATCTATCTATCTATCTATCTATCTATCTATCTATTATATAGTGCCTTTCACATCTATCTGTCTATCTATTATATAGTGCCTTTCACATCTATCTATCTATCTATCTATCTATCTATCTATCTATCTATCTATCTATCTATCTATCTATCTATTATATAGTGCCTTTCACATCTATCTGTCTATCTATTATATAGTGCCTTTCACATCTATCTATCTATCTATCTATCTATCTATCTATCTATCTATCTATCTATCTATCTATCTATCTATCTATTATATAGTGCCTTTCACATCTATCTGTCTATCTATTATATAGTGCCTTTCACATCTATCTATCTATCTATCTATCTATCTATCTATCTATCTATCTATCTATCTATCTATTATATAGTGCCTTTCACATCTATCTATCTATCTATGTATTATCGGTTCTATTCAATAAGGTCGCGCACAAAAAGGTGAGCTTCAAAAGGGTGACCTCAGTTGTGCACAGCGAATAAAGGCAAACGCAACAAAATTATTACAGAAAATTTATTAGATAAAGGCAATGATTGAACGTATAAAAAGGTGAAAGCAAGAATATTAAAACATTCGTTCAATTGAGGTCGCCCTTTTGAAGCTTGCCTTTTTGTGTGCACCCTTATTGAAGGATACCCTATCTAACTATGGATGGTGGTGGCATTAGCAAGTTTTCAGCCTTAGCTGATTTGAAAGCTGGTCACTTGCCACTCAAACATGCAGACAATTTGTAACAACCTTTGAATGGTAATGAGGTCTACTGTACTCTCAGTTCTTATTGACTGCTGCTGATCATCACCATTAAAATGAGGAGGAGGAGAAGGAGGACTGAGCTCCTCACCAACTTCACACCTCTTGGTCAGCTTAGCCTTCAGTGCTCTAGAAGGATGTCAAGTCACACTTAGGTGTTCCCACAGAGCCTCACAGGACATGACAGCAGCTGAAGAGTTTAAGACAGCTGCACTCACAGGAGGGCATTGAAGTACTTTGGGGGGTCAGGTCTAACCCACATAACTCTCTGTTGTGATTAGACTGGAGGTTTTTTGTCATCCACACGTTCTTTCCATTCTTCTGCATGGTGGGCCAAACATTCCCTTTATTTTAGGAGTATACAAATGATAGATAGATAGATAGATAGATAGATAGATAGATACAGGTACTATATAAATGATAATAATACATTTTATTTATATAGCGCCTTTCCCATGCTCAAGGCACTTCACAGAGTTTAAGATAGAATGGCAGGGTATACAGTATATAGCATTGTACTAACCAAAATAAATAAATAAAGAAGAGTGAGACAGTAATTCAGAGAAAAGCCTAACAGACAACATAACTGCTGGTCTCGCACACACACACACACACACACACACACACACACAGGTTACATGAACATCTTGACATGGAGGTAAACTGAGAGAAGGGTAATAAAGTCAAGTCGAGCTAAAAGCCAAACTGAACAGATGAGTTTTAAAAGAATCCATGGAGTCAGCTGACCTGATTAATTTCGGTAGGTCATTCCAGAGTCTGGGCGCTATACAGCTGAAGGCCCTGCTGTCACCCATGGAGTGTAGATTTGTGAGGTACAACAAGTTAGCCAGAATCAGAGGACCTTAGTGGGCGGGCAGGCACATAGTGATGGAGAAGGTCACTGATGTAGTTTGGCGTGAGGTCATTTAAGGCTTTGTAGGTTATTAGTAGGATTTTATATTCAATTCTGTAAGACACAGGGAGCCAGTGATGGGTGTGATGTGCTCGCTGCTGCTGGTCCGTGTCAGGACTCTTACAGCTGAGTTGTGAATAAGCTGGAGCTGTGATAGAAGATTAGAAGGGGCACCTGCCAGCAGCGAGTTACAATAATCGATGCGGGATGTGATAAAAGCAGGGACAAGTTTCTCAGCATTAGAGAAGGAGAGGAAGGAGCGAACACGGGATATGGTACGGAGGTGAAAGTAAGAAAGTTTCTTAATGTGATTTATGTGGGCGGAATAAGAAAAGATGGAATCAAAAATGGGGTGTCGCAGTGGGTAGCGCTGCTGCCTCACAGTACAGAGACCTGGGTTCGCTTCCCTGGTCCTCCCTGCGTGGAGTTTGCATGTTCTCCCCGTGTCTGTGTGGGTTTCCTCCCACAGTTCAAAGACAGGCAGGTTAGGTGTGTGTGTGTGTGTGTGTGTGTGTGTGTGTGTCCTGCGGTGGGCTGGCACCCTGCCAGGGTTTGTTTCCTGCCTTGCGCCCTGTGTTGGCTGGGATTGGCTCCAGCAGACCCCCGTGACCCTGTAGTTAGGATATAGCGGGTTGGATAATGGATATCAAAAATGACACCAAAATTCTTTGCAGTAGAGGCAGGTCTGATGAGATCACCGCCAAGATGTGACTTTATTTGTCACAATGGGGACGTTAGGACTTTAAAACATTCAAGAAAATGCAAATTTCATAAATTATGTACCTGCTGCCCTAAGCCATCGCCTTCCGGGGGTCCCAATTTCAGCCATTATTGTTGTATCACTAAGCTCTCGTTCTCTGTTGATAATCTATGCCTCGGTTAACGCTGCAATTCCGTAAGCCCTGCCTAGAGGGCGCCTTCGTGCGCCTTCTTTGCCTGCCTGACCGCGTCAGAGAGAACAAACTCCGTACTGTCCCAAACGAAGTTCCAGCGGGGGAGTGACGCTCGTTAATATCGCGGACCGAAATCCCCAGCGCCAAACAAGAGGCCCCTGTGTCCATCCGACACGAGGGCAGAGCAAACCGCACTTCAAGAAGAGCGCCCGTTTTCACAAATGCCCTCCAAATTGTCGTCGAGTCAAGAAAGTCATAAAAGTGTCCTGCCTTAGTAGGCGCAACAGAGGCAGATTGTGCGCTTGAGGATAACTGGGGCAGAGGGTGGGCACGGGGGGATTGGCGAGAGGGCGTTATAACATTCAAGGGCTTTCGGGGACTTCGTTAGGTGTTTTGCAAGTTGGAATATTTTACGTTTTTGTTTTGTTCATTAAAGACGTCAACGGTCAGTGAGGTTACAAATAAAAAGCTGTTTTTCTAAAGCGCTATGTATATTCTTGTTCCAGTTAGAATAAACGAGTTATTGGTTTTTGATTTCTCCGTGATTGAGAAACGTAAACCCTTAACTCGTCTACACTTAAGAATCTCGCAGTCTGCGCATGTCCGTTGCACTTCTCTTTGCTTCTCACAGTTTCGGCCGCCAGTGGCAGCGCACGCCGGAAGCTCCCGCAGAGGTAAATTTCCTCAAGCGATCGCATTATTCCTTCACCTGGTAGAATAATTTGTGTCAGTATGTCACAAATAGCTAAATTTATGTGGATGAGCTGAAAAGACAGTAATAATCTCAGCAGCACAATTTCGGGACAAGGGACGAATTAAAAGTAAAGTGCGTTACGTAGTCCGAATACTTCAAGTAACAAGTAAGGAGGAGGAATGGAACGCAATATTGAACTTATTGAAGTAAGAACAGCTGCGATATTATCGGCATCACCTGGTGTAAGACAAGAAGCAGACGGACCCAGCGCTGGAAGTGTGCCGGGACTCGCCTCCTCCACTTTCAACCCAGAGTCCCAGTACCTCGTCGAGAATCTTCAAGGAGGAATTCGATTGACTGTCACTGTGCCGACGGCGATCGACTGACTTGTTGTTGTGCCAGCGCTGACTTTTGAAGTATAGGTGACCACTGAATCCTGAAAGGGTGAACAAAGACCCCCCCCCCCCCCCCCCCCCACACACACACACACACCCTCAAAGATCGACTGTACATTGAGAAAGTGACTTTATTGCAATTTGAAAGAATATCGCCACTAATTTGCTTCCACTTCAAGTCCTGCATGTAGCGATGCGCCAGTCCTTTGCTGGGCCCGATTGCACAACCAAGCAGAAAAGAGTTTATTGGTGGGCACCATCTGGTAACATAAACTTATAAACGAAGCGTCAGTTTAGTTTTGATCCAGCTGTTTGCTACAAATAAGGTGACAAAGCCCTGCCGTGTGTCCTGTGATTGCTGCCAGGAGAGGCTCCATCCCTCTGTGACCTGCTCAGAATCAAGCAGGCTTAGAAAATGGTGTGGTGACGCAAAGGCCAAAGTTCATACCACAAATCATTTGTGGCACAGGATGAGGATGTGAAAAGGGTTGGGTGTGATTTACTTCACAGCACATGAAGGACTAAACATATTTAGAAAACACAACAGAATTATCACAGGTGTGTTTTCGGATTCATGGCAGCCCATATGGACCCCTAGGCGGTTGTCCAGAGCTCACGCCCCTTGACTTTCACAAATGGCGCTTCTTGATGTTCATAGTGCATTTGGTGTTCTTGTTACACTTCTCTGACTGGGGGGGTCCCTCACTGAGCCTGGGTCACATCTCTCTTGAGTTACCAAAATGGTGTCCCTCAGTGTCCAAAGCACACGATGGTGGGGGGGGGGGGGGGGGGGGGGGGGGGGGGGCTTACAGAGCACGTGCCCCTTATCTGTCATTAATGGCGCCCCCTCAGATAAGGCTGGAGTTGACTTCCGTTGACTTCTGTGGGCACCAACAGTGTCCAGCTGTGGACTTCCAGAGCTATGCCCCATTACACTGTGGTTAAGTGCCAGGGTGGAGGATGTGGGGGCTGCAGAGATGCCAGACTCGTGTAAGACGCTACCTGAATGGTGACTACCCGGCCTCACGAGCGCCTCTGACGGTGCTTCACGACATCGTATCGCAGATTTGCCTTGCAAATCACAGTTGGCGCAGTGGTAGTGCTGCTGCTTTGCAGTAAGGAGATTGTGAAAGATTGTGTGGAGAGCACTTTGAGTAGTGAGAAAAGCGCTATATAAATGTAATGAATTATTATTATTATTATTATTGCCATGAGGAGCGGCTGTTGAACAAGTAGAAGAGGAAGATACACACAAAATACCAGCTGATATAATAAAGAATTACATTTATATAGCGCCTTTCCTAACCTGTGCCAAGCACTTCACATAGACAGTGGGGAGCCACTTCAGCCACCACCACCAATGTGCGCCATCCATCTTGGGCCACCAGTACTCTCACCACACATTAGCCATTAGGTGGTGATTGAATTGCAGAGATAGTAAGGGGATGATTAGAGGCACAGAATGACCAAGCTGTGGTGGGCAATTTAGCCTGGACATCGGGATACACCCGACTCTTTATGAAGGATGCCCAGGGACCTTTTAAGACCACAGAGAGTCAGGACCTCAGTTTTGCATGTCGCCCAAAGGACGGTGCCATTTTTACAACACAGTGTCCCCCATCACTGTACTCAGGCATTGGGATCCCCACACAGACTATTGGTTAGGCGCCCCCTGCTGGCCTCACCATCACCTCTTCCAGCAGCAACCCCAAGCTTTTCCTAGGTGGTCTCCCATCCATGTGCTGGCCTCTTCACTTCAGCTGGATTGAAGTACAGGTGGGATGGTTTGCTGTCCACTGAAGCATGGAGGCCATTCCAGTGGCTGTCCTTGGCGCCTGCTGCCCGTGCTGCACAGCCTGTGAGATTCTGGACGGCCTCCAAAGACGGGCAGTAATGGATCTGTCGCCCCGCCCCCCCGCCCAGCAGTATTCCTCTCACATGCACTTAGCAGATGAAGCCCACGCTCAGCCCCACTTAGGTGGACCTCCAGGGAGAGTCAAGCCTTTTAGACCTTTCATCTAAAACACTGAAGGCAAAGCTCCTCCTGCTCCTGTCAAGGTGTCCCGTGAAAGGCGCTATATAAAGCAAAGATTGTTTTGCATGACGTCAACCTCTCACTGTCACACTTCCAGGCCACGCCACTTGGTCCACTCCCTGGTCACACCGGGTGGCACAGTGAGAGGACTTCATTTGGTGCGCCGTAACCCTTCGGTCCATGAAAGTCAACAACAATTCCAGTCTTTCCAGCAGGGAGTTTTTATGTCATCCTCTCACACCCCAGAGTTAACATCAGTACATGACAGTGACTTTTAAACAAAATCGACCTGAGTGTGTGTGCCCTGTGATGGACTGGCATCCCGTGAGAGGTCAGCTCCTGCCTTGTATCCGATGTCGGAGCCCGTTCTGTCATTTCCAGGTGCCACGTTCATTTTTCAGACCTGTTTATCCTGAGCAGAGTCACCGGGCGCAGGGCAGAAACAACATCTGGATGGGATGCCAGTCCATCACTGGGCGAACACAAACACCTGGGCCCATAGAGTGTTGCCAATCTACCTACATGTCTTTGGACTGTGAGAAGAAACCGGACCCCCAGGGTGAAATCCACAGGGACACGGAACTTGCAAACTCCACCCATCGCATGACCCTGGTCTACTTGTTGCCAGGCACACCATGCTGCCCACCATAGAAACAGCGGGTTAAAAAAAAAAAATAAAGATTTGAGTGCATGGATTGCTATGGGAGTCATGAATTTCTGGTATCTGGTGGTCTTTGCCTTTCAGCTGATGTTGATGGCACAATTTCAGGTTCTGAATGATGGAATAACACGAACGACCAAGTTTATGAGTAGTCCAGAAAATCGATGCTTGGGCAGTTAGAAGGACTAGGGCATCTCAGGTAGAGTGGGTCCCTGCCTTATGTCCAGTGCTGCTCGGGGTGGTCTCGGACTTCCTGGGGTCATTTAACAGAGAAATGAAAGTTCAGATTAATTGAGCCATCACCTCTAAAACAGAAAAGAAGAAGAGAGATGGCAGATAGAAAGGAGGGTCAGGCATGCCAAACAACATGCCCTTTAATGAGTGGGCAAAAAGAAAAGCTAGAGATCAGCAGTGCCACCCGCTATACCACCTGCTGTGCCACTCTGCTTATGCCACTTACCATGGGTGTTAATCAGATGTCTACCGTCACACATGCGGGCAGGCTAGGAGTATTGGCGCTGGGCATTGCAAAGAGGCAGCGGTGGGATTTCTGGTTCACAGTTCATATCCTCGGGCACTGGAGCATGAAAATAAAAAAGAATAGCAGAAAAAATGAACAAGATGGCACCTTCACGCCAAACAGGCAGCAGCTGCCGGAACAGGGATTGCATCCATTTTTTTTTATTACGGTTAGTTAAAAACAATACACTGATTTTATTGTTTTTTGTTGGCCAGTTCCCATGTTGTTGTTCTCTGCCCCGCTGTGCCCTGGCGTGCCTCCATTCTGAATGTGTGGCGTGTCTAACGGATCGGCATTCTTGCACTTCCTCCCCGGGGGGCGATACATTTAAGCCGTTTTGCATGTGTGCAGCCTTCACGTCGTTCACACAGCCTGCTATAAATACACATTAGTGCTGGGATTCAGGGCGGGCCGCCATTAATGAGCTTGGCTGGTGCTTGTCCTCGGATGGTTTGTCACAGGCTGTCTGTACCCGGCTGCCAACTTCATCATGCGGACTCTGTCAGGCATTAAAAGACACAGGAAGGGTACTGGGGTAACACCTGCCAGCTTTACTTGTGTTCTTATTGAATTTGCAGAAGTATACACTAATAGATTGTGAGCCATAGGGAAGGCGCTATAAAAATAAAGTCAGATTAATGGAAATGTGATTGATTTGCTCTAAAGGATGAGCCAACATGTCAACAGGAAGAAGGGCAAGAAGAGAGAGCAGAAAGGAAAACGAAGAGGGTACCATGTACAACCGCAGCAGGTGCCAGGAGCCCGGTGGCACAGTGGTTAGAGCTGCTGCCTCACAGCTCCACGGAACTGGGATCAGTTCTTGGCCTGGTCAATGTCTTTGTCCAGTGTGGGTGCCCAAAAGTGCCATCCATCACTTCCAGAGTGCATCATGCACATGTGCCTGTGGACAAATAGATGGATGAAACCTAAGAAATTAAAGACTAACAGGAACCACCTGTTAAGGGGCACCAGTGCACTGCAGGGCACACAGCTGGCAACCATCCCACCTACACTTCAGAACAGGCCATCCACCTGAAGCTAAGCATGTTAGGGTCCGGCCAGTATTTCAATGGCAGACCATCCAAGAAAAGCTTGGGTTGCAGCTGGAAAAGGTGTTGATGTGGCCAGCAGGGGGCACAGGGCACTATCCTTGTGGTTTGTGTGTGGATCTTAATGTCCCAATGTGATGACAGTGACACCGTGCAGGAAAAATGGGTGCCATCCTTTGGAGGAGACATCAAACTGAGGTCCTGACTCTCTGTGATCAGACGAGATCAATGGACATCTTTTGAAAAGGGCAGGGTGTGTCCCGATCTCCTGGCTAAATGTCCTGCCATGGCCTTGTCAATCTGGCCACCAACCATCCCCTGGCCATCTCTCTCACCCCTTCAACACCTAAAAGCTAAAGTGTGGCGAGCGTACTGGCACAAGAATGGCACGTGGGTGCTGCACATTGGTGATGGTTACATAGATGTGAATTTCCCCTTGGGATTAATAAAGTATCTATCTATCTATCTATCTAGATAGATAGATAGATAGATAGAGAGACGTGAAAGGCACTATATGATAGATAGATGGCATAAATAGTTTTAATTTATAACAAATTCTTGTCATTCATGAGTTTTAACAGATTAATATGAAGTGTTTGTAATGAATGGCTGTTAACATTTGGCTTAAACAGTCCAAATTAATATTAAATTATTACATCTGAATGGCTGTTAACATTTGGCTTCAATAGTTCTAATTAATACCAAATATTTGTAATTAATGGCTATTAATAGTTTGCTTAAATTGTCCTAATTAATATCAGAAATATCTAATTAATGGGTGTTAGTGTTTCTTTTTAATAGTTCTAATCAATATGAAACAATTATAACTAAATGGGTGTTAACATTTTGCTTAAATAGTTCTAATTAATTTCAAAAATGTCATAATTTATGGCTGTTAGCGGTTTATCTTAAAATGTTGTAATTAATATCACACAGTTTTAATGAATGGCTGTTAACACTTCGCTTAAGCAGTGCCAGTGGCTGTCAGGTAGGGCGGAGCTCTAGTGATTAGGGGCGTGGCTTACAGACAGCCCTGAGGAATCTGAGTGCAGTGCATTCTGGGTGTGGCTCTCCCGATGTGCTGCTGCTCTGATGTTTCAGATCGGATTCATCCTCTGGCTGCGGTTCAGGCCTTTGGCGTTTCTCCTCTTGCTTTATTTCTGCCCATTTTTTTACTTTTTGTTTGCATTCGTTTTGTTTCTGTTTATTTTTACTTGATTTTGTCTTTGCATTGTTGCTCCATGTGTTCTGTGGGTGGTTCCCCAGGAGGCAGGGCCACCTGCCAATCACTGCCAGGACCTGCCATCCACCCTATAAATTTGGAGGGTCTCCCACAGCTCCTGGTGGTTCATTTTGCATTGGCTTGTTACTCTGGTGGGTGTTTTCTAGTTTAATTTGGTACTTTTTGGGGATTCATGGGATTTTTGACGACTTTGCTTCATATTTGGACTTTTCTTGGGGTTTCGCTCCTGGCATTTCACTGTAATGCACTAGGGAGTGGCGAGTTCTTGTGCTTTTTGTGATTTCCTGGATTTTCAGAGTCATTTGTTGACTTTCATTAGGATTTGTGACTTGGATTGGTTTGTCTTTTCAGGCGATTCCCTTTGCGCCATTGGTGCTCCACCGAGCATTGTTGTGTTACAGACCCTTCAGGTAGACTAAATCTTTCATTTTATAAAGATCCTGCGTTTACTCTTAAATCTAACAAGGGTTTGACGGTAATCCCCCCCCCCCCCCCGTGAGTGTTTTGCAAGTTTTCTGTTGATTATGTCCACTAAAAAAGAAAATGAGCCTCAAATAGATAGATAGATAGATAGATAGATAGATAGATAGATAGATAGATAGATAGATAGATAGATAGATAGATAGAGTGAAATGCACTATATAATAGATAGATAGATACTGTAGATAGATAGATACTGTAGATAGATAGAGTGAAAGGCACTATATAATAGATAGACAGATAGATAGAGTGAGTGAAAGGCACTATATAATAGATAGAGTGAAAGGCGCTATATAATAGATAGATAGATACTGTAGATAGATAGAGTGAAAGGCACTATATAATAGATAGACAGATAGATAGAGTGAGTGAGTGAAAGGCACTATATAATAGATAGAGTGAAAGGCGCTATATAATAGATAGATAGATAGATAGATAGATAGATAGATAGATAGATAGATAGATAGATAGAGTGAGTGAAAAGCACTATATAATAGATAGATAAATAGATAGAGAGTGAAAGGCACTATATAATAGATAGATAGATAGATAGATAGATAGATAGATAGATAGATAGATAGATAGATAGATAGATAGAGTGAAATGCACTATATAATAGATAGATAGATACTGTAGATAGATAGAGTGAAAGGCACTATATAATAGATAGAGTGAAAGGCGCTATATAATAGATAGATAGATAAATAGATAGATAGATAGAGTGAGTGAAAAGCACTATATAATAGATAGATAAATAGATAGAGAGTGAAAGGCACTATATAATAGATAGATAGAGAGTGAAAGGCACTATAGATAGATAGATAGATAGATAGATAGATAGATAGATAGATAGATAGATAGATAGATAGATAGATAGAGTGAAATGCACTATATAATAGATAGATAGATACTGTAGATAGATAGAGTGAAAGGCACTATATAATAGATAGACAGATAGATAGAGTGAGTGAGTGAAAGGCACTATATAATAGATAGAGTGAAAGGCGCTATATAATAGATAGATAGATAGATAGATAGATAGATAGATAGATAGATAGATAGATAGAGTGAGTGAAAAGCACTATATAATAGATAGATAAATAGATAGAGAGTGAAAGGCACTATATAATAGATAGATAGATACTGTAGATAGATAGAGTGAAAGGCACTATATAATAGATAGAGTGAAAGGCGCTATATAATAGATAGATAGATAAATAGATAGATAGATAGAGTGAGTGAAAAGCACTATATAATAGATAGATAAATAGATAGAGAGTGAAAGGCACTATATAATAGATAGATAGATAGATAGATAGATAGATAGATAGATAGATAGATAGATAGATAGATAGATAGATAGATAGAGTGAAATGCACTATATAATAGATAGATAGATACTGTAGATAGATAGAGTGAAAGGCACTATATAATAGATAGACAGATAGATAGAGTGAGTGAGTGAAAGGCACTATATAATAGATAGAGTGAAAGGCGCTATATAATAGATAGATAGATAGATAGATAGATAGATAGATAGATAGAGTGAGTGAAAAGCACTATATAATAGATAGATAAATAGATAGAGAGTGAAAGGCACTATATAATAGATAGATAGATAGATAGATAGATAGATAGATAGATAGATAGATAGATAGATAGATAGATAGATAGAGTGAAATGCACTATATAATAGATAGATAGATACTGTAGATAGATAGAGTGAAAGGCACTATATAATAGATAGAGTGAAAGGCGCTATATAATAGATAGATAGATAAATAGATAGATAGATAGAGTGAGTGAAAAGCACTATATAATAGATAGATAAATAGATAGAGAGTGAAAGGCACTATATAATAGATAGATAGAGAGTGAAAGGCACTATATAATAGATAGATAGATAGATAGATAGATAGATAGATAGATAGATAGATAGATAGATAGATAGAGTGAAATGCACTATATAATAGATAGATAGATACTGTAGATAGATAGAGTGAAAGGCACTATATAATAGATAGACAGATAGATAGAGTGAGTGAGTGAAAGGCACTATATAATAGATAGAGTGAAAGGCGCTATATAATAGATAGATAGATAGATAGATAGATAGATAGATAGATAGATAGATAGAGTGAGTGAAAAGCACTATATAATAGATAGATAAATAGATAGAGAGTGAAAGGCACTATATAATAGATAGATAGATACTGTAGATAGATAGAGTGAAAGGCACTATATAATAGATAGAGTGAAAGGCGCTATATAATAGATAGATAGATAAATAGATAGATAGATAGAGTGAGTGAAAAGCACTATATAATAGATAGATAAATAGATAGAGAGTGAAAGGCACTATATAATAGATAGATAGATAGATAGATAGATAGATAGATAGATAGATAGATAGATAGATAGATAGATAGAGTGAAATGCACTATATAATAGATAGATAGATACTGTAGATAGATAGAGTGAAAGGCACTATATAATAGATAGACAGATAGATAGAGTGAGTGAGTGAAAGGCACTATATAATAGATAGAGTGAAAGGCGCTATATAATAGATAGATAGATAGATAGATAGATAGATAGATAGATAGATAGAGTGAGTGAAAAGCACTATATAATAGATAGATAAATAGATAGAGAGTGAAAGGCACTATATAATAGATAGATAGATAGATAGATAGATAGATAGATAGATAGATAGATAGATAGATAGATAGAGTGAAATGCACTATATAATAGATAGATAGATACTGTAGATAGATAGAGTGAAAGGCACTATATAATAGATAGAGTGAAAGGCGCTATATAATAGATAGATAGATAAATAGATAGATAGATAGAGTGAGTGAAAAGCACTATATAATAGATAGATAAATAGATAGAGAGTGAAAGGCACTATATAATAGATAGATAGAGAGTGAAAGGCACTATATAATAGATAGATAGATAGATAGATAGATAGATAGATAGATAGATAGATAGATAGATAGAGTGAAATGCACTATATAATAGATAGATAGATACTGTAGATAGATAGAGTGAAAGGCACTATATAATAGATAGACAGATAGATAGAGTGAGTGAGTGAAAGGCACTATATAATAGATAGAGTGAAAGGCGCTATATAATAGATAGATAGATAGATAGATAGATAGATAGAGTGAGTGAAAAGCACTATATAATAGATAGATAAATGGATAGAGAGTGAAAGGCACTATATAATAGATAGATAGATAGATAGATAGATAGATAGATAGATAGATAGATAGATAGATAGAGTGAAATGCACTATATAATAGATAGATAGATACTGTAGATAGATAGAGTGAAAGGCACTATATAATAGATAGAGTGAAAGGCGCTATATAATAGATAGATAGATAAATAGATAGATAGATAGAGTGAGTGAAAAGCACTATATAATAGATAGATAAATAGATAGAGAGTGAAAGGCACTATATAATAGATAGATAGAGAGTGAAAGGCACTATATAATAGATAGATAGATAGATAGATAGATAGATAGATAGATAGATAGATAGATAGATAGATAGATAGAACTTTATTTGTCTCCAGGAGGAAATTTAAATAAATACTCGTACATAAATTCATAAATAAATAGATAAATAATGATATATCGGCACACTATGGTCTGAGCACAACCTTGTTGAAGTGGCCCCCCACTGTCTCTGTAAAGCACTCTGAGTAATGAGAAAGACGCTCTATAAATGTAGTTATCTATCACACACACACACACAAAGACAATTTTGAGTTGCCCGTGTGCAGGAGCCACCAGCCCATCCCAAAGCCCACTCACACAGCAGACTGAGACGATGCAGGACCACTCTTAATCTAAATTGCACATTATGAGGATGTGGCAGGAAAACTGGAGAACCAGAAAGGAAAGCAACATGGAGAGAACATGCAGAGTGCATAGCGAACCTGGCAGCAAATGAAGAGAAACATTCAAGTACGGTTCTGACCTGCGTGACATCCACTGGGTGGTCAGGAAGAGTGAGACGGATTGAAACGAGGGCCCCACACAGTCTGTCTAAAAAGAGAAAGATCCCTGTCAACCAGTCAAGAGGAAATTAAAACTGTTGCTCATCACTTGATATAGTGACCGTCATAGGGACTACTGCTATTTAAATGCAACACTAACACATTACTGTACAGCTGCATGAAGCCCAGTGCCATGTGACCAAAGGAAATACAAAACAAAGAGGACATGTAGCCTGGTGGCACTACTCGTGTGGTGTAGTGGTTCAAATTCTGGATTTCAAGCCCTGAGGCTGACACACACACAGACAATGTGTGTCCCTGAGCATCTCGTTTTACCTGTCTTGGCTCCAATTTGACCAAACAACAAAAGAAATGTAACCAGTTGTACCTCAGTTGTTGTAAGTCACCTTGGACAAAGGCAACAACCAAATATGTAATCATTGTCTTGTATCATTGTGTTATATAGTGCCTGTCACCCAGTAATGCCATTAGATGAGTTTAAAAAACAATTAAAAAGCAATGGATCCCTGTGAGAAGTTTCAAAGCATAATGATGAAGCATTTGGTGTTAAAATAAAAGGAAAACAGGAGACAACAGATGACTCTTTATGTCATATAGTGCCTTTCACACTGTGATCCACCACAAGGCACTCTAAAGGGGACTGTGAAGCAGCAGTGAATCACTGGATTGTTTCTACCACACAACAGCTCAAAGGTAAAGAACAACATGGAGAGGCCGGTGGTGTTTTACGGTGGGGTCCTCCATCAAGCTGTGCTAACATTGACTTACCTCACTAACGTCTGTTCTCCACGTCAGAGCCTTTAAGGCCCATCGCTAAACCGGAAAGTTCAGGCTGCACCTGTGCAAAAACAGCAAAGGGTACAGAGAACACTGCAGGGCCAATGAAGCAGGCGCCATGAGCTGAAAGCAGGCCGGCCGCACATGGCAGGCACTATGAAAAAGCAATAAGAAATGACAACTGAGTGCATGGTGGCAAACTGGAAGACAAAGCTGAGGGTTGTGAGGCACATTTTAATAAGTACAAATGGCAAGCGTGTTGTGTATTTTGTACATCAGGTGGGGCCGTGCCCACCAGCCCTTAACGTTTAATTCTAAGCTGACATTCTCAACCCCACTTAATGAGATTCACGGCTGCGAGGGCCACCTTTTATTGACTGTGACGACTGCTGGAGGGCAAACTACAACTAAAGAGTAGAGACGAAGGGGTAAAGTAGTGATGGATGATCAACGCAAAAGAACTGTAAGGAGAAATGTTTTTAATTATCTTTACTTTATATAGTGCCTTTCACACAATGCACCGCCATAGGGACATTTTAAAAATGAAGACAACAGAAGTGAACCCTTTACGGGGGTTTAAATAAGGAATGTGTGATCAATCGGACTTTATTTTGATATAGTGCCATGATCAATGTGCGCCACCAGGGGGCATTTTATCAACCCACTTTACTATTCAGGATCAAACTGACGTCTTGAATAAGACAAGTTAAAAAAAACACACAGAGACAAAAACAGGCATATAGTATTGGCAGACAATGAAAATGATCTTACATGACGAATAAAGAACAAGGCGCTCTGGAAACTCAGAAATCAATTGAAATAAGAGAAGGTGCAGCTCAGCAAAATGCAATGTGGAGCATCGACTTGAGGACTCGGGAACTAATGGAGTCAGGCTAAAGACGGTGGGGAAGAGATAAACAGAACAGCTAAAGAAAAGATCGTAAAGCATTAAACGCTTAAGCGCCTGTGAAGGACAGCCGGGTCCCATGCCCGGCAGGGACGCCCCTACTGCATCTGTTCCGGGGGAGCTACCATAGACAGCTCAATACCTCCCCCGGTCCCCCGGGACGCTTGGTGGCAGCCTCCCTGGCAGACGATGATTCCCCAACCTGGCGCATGGCTCCATGGGAGATGGAGTCCTCCACAGCCTGGTTGGGGGCTCGGATGGCCGCCAGGGGGAGCTGCATGGAGTCTGCAGCCCGGCTGGTCAAATCTTCAGTCCCACCCGGAAATGCAATTAGGGCCAGGTGATCAAGCACCTGGAATGCTTCCAGGTAGGGTATAAAAAGGGCCAACCACCACCACTCGAGAGAGAGCCAGAGTCGGGAGGAGGAGGAGGAGGACGAAGCCTGAGGAGGAGTGGTGGAGCCAGAAGCAATATTGTCATTATTGTGAGTGTTTTGGGCCTGTGGGACACGAGGAAGGCGTGCCCCACGGCTGAAGAAAAATAAAAAAGTGTTTATTTAAGTACGTGCCTCTGCCTCAGTCTGTGCCGGGTCGGGTGCTATATAGCGCCTTTCACACACCCCAAAAGAAATTCAATTGGCCTGGGCTGTGACCGAGTGTACCATTTAGTGGACTGGTGTCCCGTCCGGGGTCAGTTCCTGCCTTGCGTTTAATGCTGCCAAAACAAACACCAGCATCCTGTGACCCTGAACTGGACATCCTGTAAATGCAATGGGTGATGAACCCTGCGCTCTTTGAGAGTTTTTGACCTCTTAAGGTGTCATTCAACCGCTCCTCATCTTCTGGAGCCGCTTTTTCGTCAGCGCAGGGTACCCCGTCTTGGGGTTGGTTTGCATCTTTTGCCCAATTCAGTTAGGGTCAGCACCAGCTTTCCTGGATGAGATGGCTAAGGCTTTGGACTTCAAACTCGGAGGTCCAACTTCACCTGCCTGTGCTGCAACTGGGAAAAGGAAAGAAATTGAACCAGTTGTGTCTCAAATGTAAGTTTAAAGGCGGCAGTCAAGTCATGATGACGTTCCTTTATTATATAAAGCGTAGCTACTGTGATTTAAAGCGGAAGAAGAGGAAATCTCACTTTTTCCAGAGAGAGACAGGAGATGGGAACACGCACTTACATATATTATAGTGTCTCCATATACAGTACTGTGCAAAAGTTTTTAGGCAGGTGTGAAAAAATGCTGTAAACAAAGAATGCTTTCAGAAATATAAATAATGATTGTTTATTGTTATCAATTTACGAAATGCAAAGTGAGCGAACAAAAGAGAAATCTAAATCAAATCAATATTTGGTGTTCCTACCTTTCACCTTCAAACCAGCATCAATTCTTATAGATACACTTGCACAAAGTCAGAGATTTTGTAGGATTCTAGTCAGGTGTCTGATCAACCAATTCTACCAAACAGGTGCTAATAATGATCATCAATGTCACACGTAGGTTGAAACACAGTCATTAACTGGAACAGAAACAGCTTCAAACTGGGTGAGGAACAGCCAAACTCTGCTACCAAGGTGAGGTTGTGAAGACAGTTTCATGTCATGGCAAGATTGAGCACAGCAACAAGACACAAGGTAGTTCTACTGCATCAGCAAGGTCTCTCCCAGACAAAGATCTCAAAGCAGACTGGGGTTTCAAGATGTGCTGTTCAAGCTCTTTTGAAGAAGCACAAAGAAACGGGCAACGTTGAGGATCGTAGACACAGTGGTCGGCCAAGGAAACTTAGTGCAGCAGATGAAAGACACATCAAGCTTATTACCCTTTGAAATCGGAAGATGTCCAGCAGTGCCATCAGCTCAGAACTGGCAGAAACCAGTGGGTACACCCATCTACTGTCTGGAGAAGTCTGGCCAGAAGTGGTCTTCATGGAAGAGCTGCACCCAAAAAGCCAAACCTCCGACGTGGAAACAAGGCCAAGTGACTCAAGTATGCACGAAAACATAGGAACTGGGGTGCAGAAAAATGGCAGCAGGTGCTCTGGACTGATGAGTCAAAATTTGAAATATTTGGCTGTAGCAGAAGGCAGTTTGTTCATTGAAGGGCTGGAGAGCGGTACAATAATGAGTGTCTGCAGGCAACAGTGAAGCATGGTGGAGGTTCCTTGAATGTTTGGGACTGCATTTCTCCAAACGGAGTTGGAGATTTGGTCAGGATTAATGGTGTTCTCAATGCTGAGAAATACAGGCAGATACTTATCCATCATGCAATACCATCAGGGAGGCGTAGGATTAGCCCCAAATTTAGTCTGCAGCAGGACAACAACCCCAAACATACAGCCAAAGTCATTAAGAACTATCTTCAGCGTAAAGAAGAACAAGAAGTCCTAGAAGTGATGGTATGGCCCCCACAGAGCCCTGATCTCAACATCATCGAGTGTGTCTGGGATTACATGAAGAGACAGAAGGATGTGAGGAAGCCGACATCCACAGAAGATCTGGGGTTAGTTCTCCAAGATGTTTGGAACAACCTACCAGCAGAGTTCCTTCAAAAACTGTGCAAGTGTACCTAGAAGAATTGATGCTGTTTTGAAGGCAAAGGGTGGTCACACCAAATATTGATTTGATTTAGATTTCTCTTTTGTTCATTCACTGCACTTTGTTGATTGATGAAAATAAATGATTAACACTTCCATTTCTGAAAGCATTCTTTGTTTACAGCATTTTTTCACACCTGCCTACACCTTTTGCACAGTACTGTATATACATATATATATATAATTAAGTGTGCATTCCCGGCCAGCCAAAGGTTCTTTCTCAGCGCACTCAGTCCAACACAAGCGCCGCTGAGAAGAGTGAGCTTAAGCTAAGATGCATTTGTCCTCTGGCTGGGCTTTCCCAGGCTCTGCCATTATCTCCGATGACTTCAGATTTTCCTCTTGTATTTATTTCTCTTTCCTCCTTTTTTCACGAGATCATGATAACGGTCATCCAGGCTTTCCACAAAACCGCAGCTCTTCAGGATGCCAGCGCGCCTTAAGGACGGGCCTGCAAAGCCGGAGGATTTAGGACGGTGACGTCACAGATAAAACACGATTTAAAAAACAAGGGAAAGTGACTCACTGGAGAAAATGGGCGCAGTTCAAGGGCGATTATCCTGTTCGTTTTTCAGTGGTTCGTGTTAGCAACGACCGCAGAGGAGTACAGCACACTCTGGACATTCCTATTCATGGAAAAAGACTTTATGAGGACGAGTATATTAAGCACGATATGGGGGCTTTAAGCGTGCGCCGGATATTCACATTTGGGGGTAAAACATCACTTAACAGCATAGCTGAGAGCGGCACCGTCAAACAATTAGAAAGTCACTTTAGAGATCGACAGCTTAGCGCTGGTTTCCGCTGCAGTCCATTATCACGTCTTTAGTGTGTTTTCACTTAGCGCGCATTAAATCGCAGTCAAAACAGCAGCAATCAGCGTTCATTTTCGAGTGTTGAACGCTGCCGACCCTCCGATTCTCTCGTTCTAACATCCTTCAGACCAAGTGTTGATGGGAAGAGGCCATTCAGTGTACCAGTCCATATTCACTGCAGTGAACAATTACCAAAACATCGCCGACTCGAGATGTAACGGTCCTCAAACTCCGACTTTCACTTGCAGATCAGTAACTTTCTGCATTGTGATCGCCCCTTTGGGCGAAGGATGAATTTACTACAATCAAAGTTTACTCGAGTATTTCTGTTCTCAATTGAAGAATGGATTTTGATTTAATATCTGGCAGGACACTTACTCATTTACTCCGTCATAAATTTAAACATGTCGCATCGCAAGTCGTTTATACTCGTATAATGGCATTTCATAGCTATGACTTGATGCTTTCTATTTTTATTTTTAACACATCTATTCCTTTAACAGTTTTGAGAATATATGACCCTATATATAATAAGCATATAATTACGGAATAAATGATTACTCGGGCGGCACGGTGGCGCAGTGGGTAGCGCTGCTGCCTCGCAGTTGGGAGACCTGGGGACCCGGGTTCACTTCCCGGATCCTCCCTGCGTGGAGTTTGCATGTTCTCCCCGTGTCTGCGTGGGTTTCCTCCGGGTGCTCCGGTTTCCCCCCCCACAGTCCAAAGACATGCAGGTTAGGTGGATTGGCGATTCTAAATTGGCCCTAGTGTGTGCTGTTTGTGTGTGTGTCCTGCGGTGGATTGGCACCCTGCCCAGGATTGCTTCCTGCCTTGTGCCCTGTGTTGGCTGGGATTGGCTCCAGCAGACCCCCGTGGCCCTGTGTTCGGATTCAACGGGTTGGAAAATGGATGGATGGATGATTACTCGACACCAACAGTACACTTTCCATTTCAGGTCATTTTCTAACCAGCTCAATCCAGGGTCACGAGCTGGTTAGCGAGCACAGGGCGCATGGCACGAAGAGTCCCATAGGGTGCCTGTCCATCGCAGGGCGAACACACACACATATGCACACACCTTCATGTCTCTGGACCGTAAGAGAAAACCCACGGACACACGGGGAGAACATGCAAACTCCAGGGAGGGAGGACCCGGGACACGAAGCCCGTTCTTCTCACTGCGTGGCCTACCATTATGGCACCGTGATGGTACGGCCACTTTGCATTTTACGTAAAATTTGCGATAGTGCTATAAACAAGAACAGTTCTGAAGATTATTCGCCTGTCCCTTTACAAAATGCAATATCATAAAACATACAAACCTTTCGAGCCCAAACCTCAACAATTCTGGAAAGGCAGTGTGTTTAGGAAAGTCATGTTAGTGGGAAAATCTGCTTTAAAACTGCAGGAGTAGCGATATAGCTCATTAAGTAAGACATTTCCAATTAGATCTGCAGCTACATAATGACCATCGTATTGACCCGATGAGAAATGGAACTCTCAGTTTTATCGCACATGACAAGCAGATGGCCGGATAAGGGCGCACTTCGGGAGAAAGGCCGGTAAATGTATACACTGGAGATAATGTGCGGGGAACGTGGCGCCAGCGTGCATATGCGAAAGGAAATAAATATATGGAATTATTCGCATAATGTCATTTCTGCTTTGTAGAGGTTTTATTACTGCTATTGTAAGAGAACCCTTAATGACTATAAAAATAAATTTAATATCTAAAGGTGGTTGGAAACTGAAATAACATTTGTGTTTAGAAAAGGCACCGACGATGTATAAATTACAGACATTGAATTGGGTTGTTTCTGAAAATGGGTGGTGGATTCAAATTGTTAATATTTTCAGCTTTCTTTTCTTTTTCCTTTGGGTCCGGAAAATGTAATCAACATCAGCAGGGAAGGTTTCAGTCAATTGCACCCACCAGTTTGCTTCTTTCCTGTTTTAATTTGTTGTTTTTTTAGGCCTGCGGGTGTCAGGTTACCCTCCTCTTGTCTCACACAATGGAGTGGGGCGGGGTCTGCTGAAGGTAGGTTTGGAGACGTAAGCTAATATAGTACGATGAAATTAACATACTATAGGGCCGCACACACATTTAAAACTAATCAGAGCGCAACGCTATCAGCGATCTTCCCTGCATGCCTGCGGTATTTCACTTACAATTTCTCACAGCAGGGCTGCAGGTTTCTATTTCAACCAGTTTCTTAATGAGAAACGCATCTTCCCGGAGTCATTGAATTAGTCTGCGTGAGTTCTCCATCTCTAGTCTGCTCCGTATATTTTGCCGTTTCGAGTTTCGTGGAACGGAGTGAATTTCTGTTCATTCTGCCAACTCGTTTTTCATTGTTAAAACGTGTACCTCACGACAAATGATTGTCGACCTCCATACATTCACCACTTTGCTAGTGGAAAAGAAACTAAGAAAAGCGTGAAATATTATTTGTGTAATGATGAAAACTTTGCGCGCATTAATTGGCGTGATGTCATTAGCTTTGTATTTGAATTTCACCTCCAAAAAAATAAAAATAAACACGTGCTTCTGGTCTTAACGCTCAATGAAAGCGGAGGTGGACCATCGATTTTTGAGAGAAAATCAATTGTAACTGCAAGTCCCGACCCTCCTTAAATTATTAAACTGATTTTACCACGAAATCTTCCCGTCATTACCGCCCTCTCCTCCCCCCATATTACTAGAGTCACTTCTTCATATTGCTTATAGGGGTCCATGTTTGCCGGTGAGATAAACACATTTATGTAGCGTTTTTCTAGACAATCGGAACTCTTTACAAGCCGGGTGGGTTGTGTGTGTGGGGAAGGGTTGAATTTACATGGACAGGCTGGACCCTTCACTTAACACTTAATCCTTAACCTTTAAGTCTTCAATCGTCTGCACCCCATTGACATCACACAGAGAAAATTTGGTGTTATTTGTCACAACTGCTTTTTAAACGCAAGTGGTACGGTGGCGCAGTGACTGCACGCCTTTGAATCACAGCACTATAGCGTTGGCTGCCTTCTCAGGGTTCGGAATTTCTTCCTTGGCGTTCTTCTTTCTGTCCTGATTTTCAAAAGTTCAGTTCACGTCTAATTTAAGTGCATCAAAAAAATGAGTTGTTAAAATAGGCGGAGTGGTGGCTCTGAGGTTAGGGATCTGCACTGGCAATCGGAAGGTTGTTGGTTTGAATCCCATAAATGCCAATAGGGACTCTGCTGTGTTGGGCCCTTCAGCAAGGCCCTTAACTGAGCGCTTTGAGTAGTGAGAAATGCGCTATATAAATGCAAAGAATTGCTATTGTAAATTTAATTTAATCATGGACAGTGGATCCATTAGTTTGAGTAGTTTAGTTTTAAAATTAAATATTCTTTGTAAGTTGATAAACTAAGTAAGTTGGTAAATTAAATGAACATCTTTCACTCTTAAAAATCCTGGTTCTTTATGGCGTTTTATGGTTCTTTACTGGGTTATATGGTTCTTCGCAGAACTATTGCTTGACTAAGCACCATTTCATTCCAGGTTCTTTGCATATGAAGTTAGTCCTTTGTGCTTTGTGTTTTGAAATGCTTCATAATGTGTAGGGGGAAAAAAACGAAATATTTAATGTATAATTGAAGTATCTAGCAGGGCACCAACAGATTAAGAAAACCTGAACTTGGTCTGTTATTGTATGCTGAGCGAGTCCTTTAAAAATCCTGAGCCATTAGCATTTCACAGATATGTTGTCATCTAGTATGGATATAAATAAATAATGGGTTCTTTCTGGAGCCTTCGTGGGTCTTTTGGGAACCAAAAACGGCTCCCCTATGCCATCGCTCTGAAGAACCACTCTGGCACCCTTATTTTTAAGGGCGTTGTGTAAACTTTATGTTACTAAATCCCTTTCATTAAACGTAAATTACATATGTTTATTGCTTTATAGTCATTGCAGTGTGTGTTTATACTGTATCATAGATAGATAGATAGATAGATAGATAGATAGATAGATAGATAGATAGATAGATAGATAGATAGATAGATAGATAGAAGGCACTATATAACTGATAGATAGATAGATAGATAGATAGATAGATAGATAGATAGATAGATAGATAGATAGATAGATAGATAGGTGAAAGGCACTATATGATAGATAGATAGATAGATAGATAGATAGATAGATAGATAGATAGATAGATAGATAGATAGATAGATAGATAGATAGATAGATAGATAGATACTTTATTAATCCCAAGGGGAAATTCACATACTCCAGCAGCAGCATACTGATACAAAAAAAACCAATATTAAATTAAAGAGTGATAACAATGCAGGTATAACAGACAATAACTTTGTATAATAGTATGTGTATTTATTTATTTACTTATTTGCCTATTTGTGTATTTATTTATTTAAAGAGCGCCTGTAAAAAGCCTTAGTTTTTAACTTTCTTTCTAAGGTGTGGAGATCTCTTGTAACGTGGGGTAGTTCTTTATGCAAAACATCATACTTTATGCAAATATGGGATTGTTATTTACATAAAACGTGATTATTCTAAGTTAAATTAATTTAAATTTATCGAGTAAAAGGAAACTGGGAATATACCGCGTTTTGAGGGCTAGAAGAGTATTACCTTTGTGTTAGTGTAACGTCTCTCAAATTTAAGTCGATATAACCAGAAAGGATTAAGCAAAACTTAGCAGCAAACGTAATTAAGACAGATAGAGATAGATAGATACTTTATTAATCCCGAGGGGAAATTTACATTTAAAAATTTAAAATTTTCACATTTAAAATTTAAAAATTCACAATTAAGTTAAAATAACTTGAATTAAATACATAACTTGAACATCCCCAGTTCATTTTTTAGGAGAAGTCAGCATGCGACCCTGATTGGGAATGGGTGGGTCAGAAAAATGCACAGTCAGTGCGGTACAAATGAACAACTCCCATTAATAAATGCAAAGAATTATTATTATTATTATTATTATTATTATTATTGTGAAACTCCAGTATAGCCAAGAACTTGAACCCACTTAGTTTTTTTCCAAAAAAAAATATCTTAATTATTATACAATTAACTGTTATCGTAACTATATATTGTAACTTGTTTTTGTATTTCTTTATCATTTGTATTCTTAGAGCTCTACAGCAGCACGGAGGACCCGAGTTCGATTGTGATTCTGGCTGCCCGTTCATGTTCTCCCCACGTGGACGTGCATTTTCTCAGTTTTCCTCGTTGAGGTGTCCATATTAAAACTGGCGTATTGACGATATTGATTGGTTACTGATAGAATGCGCAATATTTTAATAATAGGCTAAAATTACACGCTCTTCTGTACTCCTGCATTGTTGCTGTTTTCGTGTTCTTGACATCATAATAGTTATATTTTTGCTTTCGCCCCGAGTTTAATCTCACTTAGACGGTTTAGCTAAATAACTTTTAAACGCCCCCCAAACGTAGAGGTTCAGCACCTTGTTTGAAAGCAGGCCGGCGTGTCTAACCCCCCCAATCCCCTACCCCACTTTGTTTCTCTTATTCTTATATTGTTTAATTTTGCTCAGCTTGCTGCGGGTGACGAAAATTTATCTGGCCGGCAGTGCCCATCAGAACATCTAATACTGTGAAATGAAATCACTAATGTTTTAAAATTCAAGCGCTTGGTGAAAGCGTGAATCGGTGTGGCGAGGCCTATTCGATGGTCGTCTAACCGCAGTCTGATGAAGGCACATGAGGATAGTCTGACAAGACAGTGTACCCGAAGGTGACCCAGGTCTCCAGATGCTTCAAGAGGTAAAACAGTTTGCAAAATTGTACGCGGTTATTCACCTTTAAGTGGGTTTCCTCCAACTTCGCAATTAAATGTTTACCTGACTGTGGTAGTGTGTGAAGTCAGACCGCGAATGAAGCCTGTCCGGGGTTCTGCATACTGGACCTGTAAGGGGAATAAGCAGTTCAGGAGTGATGATAGTGTGGAGAAATGGCACCGGGGTTCAGTCACTGGCCACTGGTACAAGTATGAACGACAGTTTCTATCGGGTCACATGTTCTCCTCGTGCACTGCCTTCCCGTTAGTTGGATCACGTGCATTTTGACAGGAGACACCAAACTGGCCGAGTCCGCCTTCTTGTAACCCTGCAGTGAAGTGGAATGGCATCTCATCCGAGGTTCATTCTGTTTTGTGCCTCTCTGGCTCCCCCCTGACCCTGTAGTGGGTTCATGAAATGGACCGATGGTAATGATGCATGTGAGCAATGAGTCTGTAAGAGTCCGAGCGTATTGCAGCCACCCCGTTAGTGAGACAAACCCACGTGATTGTGGACCTTGGTCCTAAACATACAGTACATAAAGTATAGGGTTACATCATACTCCTCACGTAAACGACAGAGGAGACATTTGAAGTTACAGAAACATTTTAACCCGGACGTAAACGTTACAATGAGTGCGTTTCTGTTGTGCATCTCGCATAAACGATGAACATAAAACATCGTGTTTATTGTGGTCAATGGCCGCATGCAGAAGGATCCAGGTCTGGAAGGGATACCCATGGGACACTATTGGCAGTTAAATCGGCCTCGCAGTTACTTTGTAGGAATTATGAAGTAACTCCGTTAGTACACCACACTCTTAACAGTAAGGTGTCAGAGTGGTTCTTCAGGACGATGCTCTAAGGTTCCCAAAAGACCCACATGAAGGTTCCAGATAGAACCTTTATTTATTTAGATCCATAACAGACGACATACATAACCATGAATTTGTGAAATACCAATGAATCATGATTTTCAAAGGACTCTGGTGCCATACACTAAGTTTTACTTAATCTGTCAGTGTCCGGTTAGCAGCCTACCATACAGTACATTAAAAATTTCCATTTTATTTACATATTAGAAAGTTTTGCAAAGCACAAACAACCAACTTCACATGCAAAGAACCCTTCCCAAAATAAAATGGTGCTTTGTCAAGCAGCAGTCCTATGGGGAAGCACACAACCAAGTAAAGAACCATAAAGTGCCATTAAAGAAGCAGCACTTCTAAGACTGTATGAGCAGACGCTTAAAAATAAAGGTGCCAGAGTGGTTCTTCACAGTGATGTCATGTGGGGAAACCATCCATCCATCCATTTTCCAACCCGCTGAGTCCGAACACAGGGTCACGGGAGCCAATCCCAGCCAACACAGGGCACAAGGCAGGAACCAATCCTGGGCAGGGTGCCAACCCACCGCAGGACACACGCAAACACCAAGCACACACTAGGGCCAGTTTAGAATCGCCAATCCACCTAACATGCATGACACGGGGAGAACATGCAAACTCCACGCAGGGAGGACACGGGGAAGTGAACCCGGGTCCCCAGGTCTCCCAACTGCGAGGCAGCAGCGCTACCCACTGCGCCACCGTGCCGCCCTATGGGGACACCATTATTGGTAAAAGAATCATCCACATGAAGGTTCCAGAAAGAACTTTCATTTATTTAGATCCATAGCAGGCTCCGTGCAGGAAATAAGCACGACCTGGTGACATATCTGTGAAATACCAATGGCTCATGATTTTAAAAAGACTCTCTCCGCATACAATAACAGACTAAGTCCAGGTTTTCTTAATCTGTTGGTGTCCTGCTAGGAACAGATGATTAAATATGTGTGAAGTTCTAGTTGGTTCATGATTTTAAGTGGCATCTTGCTGCTATAAAATGTGTCCTGTTTGTTTGTCAAGCTCAGTTCAGGTTTTCTTGATCTTTATCCTGCCATGTTGCCGAGTATTTATTAAAAATTTCTATTTTTCCCACATATTAATAACCTCAAAGCCCATCTTACAGATTTCATGCAGAGATCCCTTCTCATAACGAAATGGTTCTTTGCCTTTGTCAAGCAATGGAGCTACGAGGAGCCACACAACCCATGACCCGTTAAAGAACCGTTATTTTAAAGTGCGCAAACTCCAAACTTCCAACGGAGAAACGGACCGTTTTCTGCGTAGTGTCTTTGAAAATTCCAACGGCGACCTATGGTGGTTGCCATTCCCGGTATTTGGGAACAGAGAGGGAAGTTGTGAATGATGAACGTGTCGGGGTTTGTGGGAAAATGGACCACGATCTATTACCATCAAGTCACGGCCCCTTGAAGGTCAGTTCCGAAAGGTTAGCCTCAGGAAAAGGGATACTCTCCCTATATTTTAAGTGCAGTTTTTGAGTGACACCCGGTAACTTTGTTTTGATCTGAAGCCTGCATTTCAGATTGAATTCACAGATCTTCAGGTTACAACACAAGTTGTGAAAAGTTCGTTATAAGCAGTGGTGTACGAGCCTTTTAAAAGCGGGAGGCAAATGTGAATCGAGCCTGCTGTTCTCTTGCGTAGTGTCCTGTCCCTTTAAGAGAATGCGGACGCAACACGAGCTGCTTGCCTTTCTCGTTTTATTCTCGGCGATTTAATGACTGGGCAGGGGCGGGGAGAGAAGAGGAGAGGAGAGGAAACAGGGGGCAGGCTCACTTCGAAAGCAAGCAGGTTCACTTCTGATACACACAACCGTAGCGCCACGAGGGACCGGCCGGGCTGCACCTCCCCAATGGAGTTGATGAAATAATCCGCACCGTGGAAACAACTTGTTAGAACGCGTTTGCTGATTTGATTCGTGCAGGCGCCGCCGCCTTCGTTTAACCAGGTAAGTTTTCCGCATCTTTTCAAATCTTATAGTGGGGTGTTGAGAATTTCCTTTAGGGTGGGGGTGACCTGGGCTCACCCCGAACAAAGCCCCACGCCAGATGTTGACCGCTTGCCGAGGAGATTATTCTCCAGTAACTTGTAGCGCTTAGGCTCGCGTGTGAGGCGCCTTGTGTCTGCTCTCCCCAGCCTGCCCGGAGTGCCAGCCGATCAGACCGCTAGTCGCGTGCTGCCACCGGAATCCGCAAACAACTGCCAACACTTCGCTCGGATGTTTTCAAAACCCGCACCTCGAAAAATCGCCACGCGGTCTCATCTATACGTTCGAGATCTCCGTAAAGCAACTGCAGCAGACATCCATCGCTGGCGCTTTTCAGTCTCCTCCCGTTCCTTGCGGATTTTACCGCACCCTGAGGTACCTTTTGTTAATGAGTGGCTGTCAGACAACACCAACAACACGAGGAGCTCGAAGGGATTCTGAAACACACGGGGGTGGGGGGATGAAGGCACAGAAAAGCAGTCGCTCATTACGACCCACCTCAATCAGACGTGTCAGTGCCGCCGATTGTCTTATACTCGCTGTACTTTACTTTATGCACTTGACCGGCGTACTTGTCATTATCAGGAGCTGACAAGTGTGCTGCCTTGAATAAAACCGAGTGGGCTTTCGTCCTTTGAACTTTCCACCTGAATCACTTCTCTGCCATCCTCAAACCGATGTGGAGTCGTGCACAGATTATCACACGGAGACTTGTCACACTTGCAATATCAGTGCTGTGATACTAGTAAGTGAAGGCATTAATTACTGAGATGAGTTTTACTGGGTTCAGGACAGTGACCTGAACTGGGATGTCATCCTGGGTGGGCATTTGGTTATGTAGGGAGGGCAATTAAATGCCAAATAATCTTGACCCTTTATTGTTCGTGATGTTTTTTTTTTTTTTGCATCCATGCTTTTGGATTGGGTGGGCCACCATTATACACACCCTAGTTCAGAGAACAAACGAGGACTAATATAATTAAGAACAGTGTTAAAGTATAGCAACTGGACAAACTGGTGAGGAAGGCAGGCTCTATTGTTGGCATGGAGCTGGACAGTTTAACATCTGTTGCAGAGCGAAGGGCGCTCAGAAGGCTCCTATCAATTATGGAGAATCCACTGCATCCACTTAATAGTATCATCTCCAGACAGAAGAGCAGCTTCAGCGACAGACTGCTGTCACTGTCCTGCTCCACAGACAGATTGAGGAGATCGTTCCTCCCCCAAACTATGCGACTCTTTAATTCCACCAGGGGGGGTAAACGTTAATATTTAACATTATACATAGTTATTGTCTGTTTTTTTCACCTGTATTATTATCATTCTTTAATATAATATTATTTATTGTATCAGTATGCTGCTGCTGAAGAATGTGAATTTCCCATTGGGATTAATAAAGTATCTATCTATCTATCTATCTAACATTGGAGGTAACTTCTGATAATCGAGCACATCCGTCCAACTTCATGCTTATAAATTCTGGTTCTTTAATGGCATTTCAAGGTTCTTCAGTGGGGCTTCCTTATAGAACTATTCCTTGACAAAGCACCATTTCATTCTATTGAAACGTCAAGCAAAATGACCCCTGTTATTGGCTAACTAAAAAGATTACAATATGCAAGCTTTCGAGGCAACTCAGGCCCCTTCTTCAGACAGTTGCCTTGAAAGCTTGCATATTGTAATCTTTTTAGTTAGCCAATAACAGGGGTCATTTTGCTTAACTTCTCACTACATTCATAATGGCTAACACGGTACAATACCCTAGTAATAATAATTCTTTGCATTTATATAGCGCTTTTCTCCCTACTCAAAGCGCTCAGCAATTGCAGGTTAAGGGCCCAACAGAGCAGAGTCCCTATTGGCATTTACGGGATTCGAACCGGCAACCTTCCGATTGCCAGTGCAGATCCCTAACCTCAGAGCCACCACTCCGTCTGTAACTACATTTCATTCTAGGAATGGTTCTTTGCATATGAAGTTGGTTCTTTGTGCTTGGAAAGAAAAAAAACTTCTCAATATGTAGGAAGAAAAAAATAAATCTCTTAATGTATGGTAGGTTACCTAGCAGGGTAAGAACGCAGTAAGAGATTAAGAAAACATGAACTTAGCCTGTGTTATTGCATGCAGCAATAAAATCAGGAACTCACTGGTATTTTACAAATTTGTTACTATCTATTCATGGCTATTTACTGTATGGAGCCTGCTTCAGATCTAAAGGTTCGTTCTGGAAACGTCATGTGGAAGGGTCTTTTGGAAACCAAAAATGGCTCCCTCTGAAGAACCACTCTGGCACCTTCATTTCAAAGAGTGCTGCTCAGGCAGCTGTTTGGGTCATGGGGCCTGTTTGAGACCATGTGGCACAAAGAAGAGTCTCAATCTGAGTAGAGTACCAGTTCATCGCTGGGTACACACACCAACAGGAGGACAAGTTAGAGACACCAAATATACCAATGTGGACATCTTCTGAATGATGGAGGAAACCTGTAGTACACTCTTAAAAGTGAAGGTATCAGAGTGGTTCATCAGAGCAATGCCATAAGGGAACCATTTTTGGTTTCCAAAAGACCCATCCACATGAAGCTTCCAGAAGGAACCTTTATTTTCATAGATTTGCAGCAGGCTCCATGCAGTAAATAACCGTGATGGCGACAGATTTGTGAAATACCAATGGCTCATGATTTTAAAAGGACTCTCCCTTCATACAATAACACAGTCTAAGTCCAGTTTTTTAATCTATTAGTGTCCTGTTAGGTAGCCTACCATACATTAAAGATTTTCATTTTATTTTTCTACATGTTGATAAAGAACCTGCTACACGTGGAATGAACCCCTCCCAGAATTAAATGGTACTTGGTCAAACCGTACACAAATCCTTACAACCCAGTACAGAACCATAAAATGTCATCAAAGACAATATCAGTAATCACCAACACAGATGGAGACATGTCTCACATGTTTAGAGACTACTATAAGTCCTTATATTCTACTTAGTTTAAAGAATACAAGACACAATCAAATGTGTTTTTTGATACATTACCGATACCACAGCTAGATACTCTAAGTGCAGAGGAATTAAATAAACATCTGACACTATCAGAATTACTACACGCTATAAACTCACTTCAGAGTGGAAAAGCAGCAGGTCCTGATGGCTACCCTGCTGAATTTTATAAAAAAAAATTAAATTAAGTTAGCTCCCTTTTTATTAGCAACATTTATAGAAGTCAAAAACAATAAAATTCTACCTCAAACTTTGCATTAAGCATTAATTACTGTTTTTTCCTAAGACACATAAGAGCTTATTGCAATGAGCATCATACAGACCAATCTCACTTCTGAATAATGATGTTAAGATACTCACCAAAGTCCTAGCTAGAAAGATTGAGAAAGTGCTCCCTTCACTAATATCACAAGACCAAACCGGATTTATTAAAGGTAGATATTTGGCTTCCAATCATCGACGCCTATTTAATGCAATATATTCACCTATAAAGCCTAACACTCTGGAGATCTTATTATCTTTGGATGCAGAAAAAGCATCTGACGTGGTTGAACCTGTTCATCACTTTGCTTAAATTTGGGTTTGGCCCAAACATATCTGCATGGATCAAATTACTGTATACCAGTCCAGAAGCTTCAGGTTGTATTAACAATATTAAGTAAAGATCTCCTCCCATAAGGAAATGGTGTCTCTGTCAAACAAAGGCCCTACAAGGAAACACACAACCCCGTAAAGTGCTGCTAAAGAACCAGCAGTTTTAAGAGTGTGCGTCCATAAGTGTTCACCTTACATAAGCTCTCGAGGTGTGTAAGACTTTTGTCTGCTTCACGAAGTTCATTTTGACAGCGTTCTGTTTTTGAACAGCCCAGACTAGAAAAGATGGACCATGTGCTTCAGAGCCAGCAGCCATTGACTTTAACATTTCCCAAAGATTGTGAGCCCCCAGAAGTTTATTCAATTCAAATCAAAGTGTTTTTAATTTTTCTGTCCTCTATATAGCAGTTAGAGAAGGGCTTCTTTGCCAAAATAAGCAAACAGAATGATATATGGGTATTACAGAAATAGGGAAGACTGGTAAAATAAGAGGAGATGAAACAGATGGAAAGCCAAAATGGGTGAAAATGGCTGCCATCAGTGAAGTTAAAGGATGAGTCAGTCATCAAGTAATGTGTAAATATTTGAACCAAGTTTATATTTTCATTGCCCAGATAGTTTAGATAGATAGATAGATAGATAGATAGATACTTTATTTATCCCAAGGGGAAATTCACATACTCCAGCAGCAGCATACTGATAATAAACAATATTAAAGAGTGATAACAATGCAGGTATAACAGACAATAACTGTATAATGTTAACGTTTACCCCCCCCCCCCCCCCCCAGGTGGAATTGAAGAGTCACATAGTGTGATGGAGGAACGATCTCCTCAGTCTGTCAGTGGAGCAGGACGGTGACAGCAGTCTGTCGCTGAAGCTGCTCCTCTGTCTGGAGATGATCCTGTTCAGTGGATGCAGTGGATTCTCCATGAGTCTCCAGGAGTCTGCTCAGCGCCCGTCACTCTGCCACGGATGTCAAACTGTCCAGCTCCGTGCCTACAATAGAGCCTGCCTTCCTCTCCAGTTTGTCCAGGCGTGAGGCGTCCCTCTTCTTTATACTGACTCCGCAGCACACCACCACGTTGAAGAGGGTGCTCGCCACAACCATCTGATAGAACATCTGCATAATCTTATTGCAGATGTTGAAGGATGCCAGCCTTCTAAGGAAGTATAGTCGACTCTGTCCTTTCTTATACAGAGCATCAGTATTGGCAGTCCAGTCCAGTTTATCATCCAGCTGCACTCCCAGATATTTATAGGTCTGCACCCTCTGCACACAGTCACCTCTGATGATCACGGGGTCCATGAGGGGCCTGGTCCTCCTAAAATCCACCACCAGCTCCTTGGTTTTGCTGGTGTTCAGGTGTAGGTGGTTTGAGTCGCACCATTTAACAAAGTCCTTGATTAGGTCCCTATACTCCTCCTGCCCACTCCTGATGCAGCCCACGATAGCAGTGTCATCAGCGAACTTTTGCACATGGCAGGACTCTGAGTTGTATTGGAAGTCCGATGTATATAGGCTGAACAGGACCGGAAAAGCACAGTCCCCTGTGGCGCTCCTGTGTTGCTGACCACAATGTCAGACCTGCAGTTCCGAAGACGCACATACTGAGGTCTGTCTGTAAGATAGTCCACGATCCATGACACCAGGTATGAATTTACTCCCATCTCTGTCAGCTTGTCCCTAAAGACCAGAGTTTGGATTGTGTTGAAGGCACTAGAGAAGTCTAGAAACATAATTCTTACAGCACCACTGCCTCTGTCCAAGTGGCAGAGGGATCAGTGTATCATGTATATCAGTGGTCCCCAACCTTTTTGACAGCAAGGATCACTTTATTGGATGCAAATTTTTCCACGGACCGGTGGGGTTTGGGGGTTTATAGTTTTGTACACAATTTACGTTACATTTCTATTATTATTAAGTTATTAAGCAGTTCGCATACGTTTGCAACCTGAGATTTTTCTTCTTTTTTTGCATATAACAACGACATATGCTTTACATTTGCCATTCCAACAGATTGCACATCACAAACATTAACACTGCTGTCTTTTTCTCGCGTCTGCCGTTTCTATAGGAGGGTGACAATGAGTTAAATTCCAATGGATGTTTTTCAAATGTTGACGAGCAATAAGCAAAAGGTATCACTGAAAACCACAGAAAACAAAAACAGCAAAAAAAAAAAAACTACGAGGAAAGTTCGAAGAAAGAGATTTTTTTTTACAATGTTTCTGTTTGGGGATCTTTGTGCAAACGTCACAACTGAGCTGTGACCACAGATCTAACTGCTCTGTGGATGATTCATTCAAGCATTTCAAAGTCACTTCGTTGTAATGAAAGTATCTGCTGAATGTACTTCGTAGTAACGAGATTTCTATAGACTCGCGTCATATGGGGAAACTGTCGGGACCATAACAATACTTTGTTGTAATACTCTCTCACCTCGGTGTCTCTCCTCTCTCTGCTCCGCTGCAAAGCCCCGCCCACCAAGCGTTCTGAAAAGTCTGAGTGAATCGCCGTTGCCGGCAGTTCTCTCGCGGCCCAGCTGTCAGATGGCTGCGGCCCAGTAGTGGGTCGTGGACCGGGGGTTGGGGACCCCTGATGTAGATGATGGCATCGTCCGCTCCCACGTTCTCCTGGTATGCGAACTGCAGAGTGTCGAGGGCATGGCAGACCTGTGGCCTGGCCTCAGGTGTATGTGTGTGTGTGTGTATATATATATATATATATATATATATATATATAATATTACATGCAGGTTTGGCACTCCAGCCACTGTAAAAAACCTCACACTATTCCAGTATGATGCTGAGGTGTCACCCGCTGCACTCGGGTCCCAGTCCAGGTGGTTTGTTGTGTGGTGGGTGCAGCAGCGCTCTGTCATCAGTGCCCCCAACCGCTCTCTCTTTTTTATATAGAGCCTTTCAAATCTGTCTATACAAGTGTTTTCTTAAATTTCTAAGTTTTATAACCAGTATGACAGTATTTTAAGTACTTGGGGCTATTCTACTAATGAGGGTGCTATATATTGCATGGGGCGGCACGGTGGCGCAGTGGATAGCGCTGCTGCCTCGCAGTTGGGGGACCTGGTTTAGCTTACTGGGTCCTCCCTGTGTGGACTTTACATGTTCTCCCCGTGTCTGCGTGGGTTTCCTCCCACAGTCCAAAGACATGCAGGTTAGGTGGATTGGCGATTCTAAATTGGCCCTAGTGTGTGCTTGGTGTGTGGGTGTGTTTGTGTGTGTCCTGCGGTGGGTTGGCACCCTGCCCGGGATTGGTTCCTACCTTGTGCCCTGTGTTGGCTGGGATTGGCTCCAGCAGACCCCCGTGACCCTGTGTTCGGATTCAGCAGGTTGGAAAATGGATGGATGGATATATTGCATGAATATAACTAAATATTTCGGAAACACTGGGCTTCAGCATCTCTTGACCTAAACTGATCTGACCCCTTCAGGTAACTTCAAGCTGACAGTTTTCCGAGGTCTTCTGCTGTTTTGTTTGATACTGAAGATGAAGTGCCATGTCGCTGGCTGAATTTGTCAGTGGCTCATGGCTGTTTTAATCCGATTCTTTGAGCCTTTCTTTGCAAGAATGCAGAATTTAGGATATCTAATGACATATTTTACATTTAGTGGAGGTCTTTATCTTTACCATGCAGGGCTATTTTAAAGTAAGAGACCTTTAGCTTGAGCATCCCCTGGCTGTCACAGATGGTGCCGTCCTGCCTGTATATTTATTTATCTTAGGAATGATTTTGTTCAAATCCACGAGTCAAGTCATTAGAGTTTTGGCAAGTGCTTTACGTTGTAATGTAGTGCATTTAGCCGATTACATGATCATCGTTACACATTTATTACATGAGAGTGTGATCTCTGTGTTGCTGAAAGAGACCCTAAGAGGCACAGCCGCCTGAGTCAGCGTTGAGTTCACGGCCCCCAACGGTGATATTTCTTAGTGCCTGCTGCTCTCAGCACTTTGACAGAGCGATGCTGTCTTGTCTGTAGAGCTCTCAATCTCTTTTATGTAAAGGTCTTCTCCATGCTCTTACTAGTTTTGTATTTTCAATGGCTGGAGAATACTAAGTGAGCACTGGCTCTTCATATGGCTCCCACTCACTCACAATTAAGAGGTTCTAAACTTTGTTTTTCAAATGCAGCTCCTTGAACTTTTGTTTGGTGTAATCCCAGAATTGGAAGACATGGCGGTGCAGAACTTACTGTTGTTCCCTTATGGCTTTATCATCCTTAGTTCCAAACACCTTCTATGTTTGTCCTCCCTGTGTCTGCCTGAGCTTTTATATCACATCTCCTAGAGATATGATGATTTATAATGATTGTCCATCCATCCATTTTCCAACCCGCTGAATCCGAACACAGTTGTCACGGGGGTCTGCTGGAGCCAATCCTAGCCAACACAGGGCACAAAGCAGGAACCAATCCCGGGCAGGGTGCCAACCCACCACAGGACACACACTAGGGACAATTTAGAATCGCCAATCCATCTAACTGGCATGTCTTTGGACTGTGGGAGGAAACCGGAGTGCCCGGGGAGAACATGCAAACTCCACGCAGGGAGGACCCAGGAAGTGAACCTTACCGCGAGGCAGCAGCACTACCATTGTGCCACCGTGCCGCCCTTATAATGATTGTTTCCTCTAAATTGTCTCTTTGTGAGTGTGGGTGTCAGTGTACCCTATGACAGACTGGCATCCCATCCAGGGTTGGTTCATGCCTTGCGCTCAACTCTTTGCCTAAAATTATATTAAATGGGCTTGAAAGTGTTACGTAATTCCAGAATCGTAAATAAGATGTGTGTGCCAAATTCTGCACACCGGTGTTAGTGTATCATGATAAAAACCTTCATAAATGATATTTGTTTTGGCTAGCAGTCTCAGAGTGAAAAGGGGATTGGGGCAAAGTGCCAAATGAGTAAAAATTAGATGGAGGTTCTTATCTGAATATCTTAGTTAGTTCGTTTGTCAGAAGTGCGGCCTTGCGGATTTGGCTGTGGACTGTAAATCACATATTTGTCATTTCGGTGCTCTCCACTGACTCTCTCTGCTTGATTCCTGTAAGCTAATGGAGTTCACAGAGTAGAAATTTGGAAACCAAAATACTTTTAACAATAAAACACCCAGGTTTGGCATTCACTGTGGAAAGGTGTGATACAAAATGCTGACTCGATCTCTTCTGCTAAATCTTTTTGTTACCGCAGATGGGTTATTTAACCTGCCAGAACTTCTATTGTAAAGATACTACTTGGAAACACTTGAACTACAGTATATTGTGTAAAGACCCTGGAGTGATATTCATAATGGAAAGGTGTCTTGTACTGTAAGTCACGCGTAAACTGGTTCAGCCCCGTATACCAGCTCCTCATGTGGCACCAAGTGTATCGGTGAACCTGCCCTAAACATACAAACAGTTTGGCTGTCTTTTCCAAGCGGATTTACATAAAAGATCTGCTATACAGTACACGCAATACCAATGTTTTTGGGTACATCTGCAAAGTAGAAGGTAGGACCCCCTTTGTCCTCCAGAGCAACCTGAATCTTTCCAGACGTGGACTTCGTAAGGTGCTTGAAGCTCTTTTTAGGGACTTTGGTTCATGCTGCTTCAGTAGGATATTGCAGATGTTTTTGTTCTGCCTCATCCCAAAGACAGTATTGGATTAAGATTGAGGACTGGGCAGGACAGTAGAGTAAAATAAAGTCACTGTCATGTGTGTGGAACCAGCTTGACATGATGCATGCTTTCTGATAATTTAAAAAGGAGAGACTGGCGATAATGGGACTGTCAGCAGCAATGCCAAGGTATGTTGTGGCAATAAAGTTATGCTTAGTGGGCACTAGCAAGCTTGTTGTATGTCCTTACACCATTACACTGACGACACAAGCCAGTAGTGGTGATACAAGGTGATCTTTGGATTCATGTTGTTTACATCAAACTGTGAGTCTCCCTTCTACTTATTGGAGAAGAAATTGAGATTTGTGAGATCAGGTGTCCAGTTCTGGAGATCACATGCTCACTATAGCCTTGCTGACAAGAGCAGAACTTGGCATGGTCTTCTGGAGGTGCATCTCAACTGCTTGAATGTCTCGGGTGGTTTGTGTTCACAGGTGCCCTGTTGCAAAGGGGTCTTATTTGACTATTTCTGAAAGCTTGAAAGAGTCTGGACATTCCCCTCTAACCTCTGCCATTAAGAAGTTATTTTCAGTCACAAAACTGTTGCTCGTTGGTTACTCTTTATTTATCAGCCATTGTTCTGGAAACTCTAGAGACTGTAGTGCTTGAAAATGCCCTTTCAGCCACATTTGCTGCCAACAATCATAACACTGTCAATGTTGCTTTGATCATGTGTCTTCACCATTCAAATGTTTGGTTTGACAACAACTGAACTTCTTGATTGACTATTTGGAGTAGTGGGATATTTTTGTTAATTGAGCAGGTGGACTGAATGAAGTGGCCACTGAGTGTTTTACATGAACATATATGAACAAAAATGGCATAAAACTTAAAATAACTTTAAAGGGTGTTTCGGAAAACAAGAAAAATAGCCAATCTGTTTTTGTTTGGTTTGTAACAAAGAAAGAATTATTTGTGGTGTGTGTGTGTCTTTATATACTGCTCAGTAGGCAAAGTAGGCTGACGACAGAAGACGGAGACTGGCAGCCAGTCAGGTTCAAGTCTCATTGCTGGCATGCTGTGTAACTGAGCAAGTCATGTGACCTGCCAGTGTCCGCTAGTTTTAAAAAGGAATAATAATAAAACATTCGATATAATAAGATACCAATGTATCTTATTTATTATAGATTGATGCAGTAAAGGATATATATATTGTGACAGATGGAGGGCGCTGTCATCCTCTTGAACCCTCAGACTTGACTCCAGACACCAGGTAAAAGTCCAAATATAATTTATTAGAAAAATAAACAGTGCAGAAAGCCCCCTCCACTCCACAATACTCATAAATCAATAATCAATCACTATAATAATCACAATCCTCCACTCCCAGACGCGTTGCCACCCTTCCTCCCAGCTCAGCTCGGTGTCTGGGATTTCCCACAGTCCTTTTATAGTCCTTGACCCGGAAGTGTTTTTGCCCTCTCTGTCCACGTGACTGTGAACACTTCCGGGTCAGATAAAAGCTTCTTTTCTTCACCCCGGAAGTGTGTCATTTGCTCTGTCGCTGTGACTAAGACGCACTTCCGGGTTATAGGTGAAACAAAAGTTTCTGGGCCTTCCTGCAGCGTCCCCTGGAGGTTCCCATGGTATCCAGCAGGGCTGTGATGAAAAACTCCACCGTTCATGATGCCCTGCTGGAACTCGGGGCACCTCTATGTTGCACGCAGGGCTCCACCTGGTGGCCTGGGGGTATTGGCCGGGATAAAAGGCCGGCCATGTCCCACAATATATATATATATATATATATATATATATATATATATATATATATCAGTGGCGGACCGTCAGGGCCTGCAAGGCCTTCTCTGCTGGCCTAAAAAAATATCTGAATCACAAACTGATGTTAAGTATTCATGGACAAAATATAATTATTAAATAATTCCAAATAATCTATCCGCTTCCTTTCATAGCTTTTCCGATGGTTGGGGCGGGTTGATTCAGACAGAGCACTACTGAAGGCCAAGGTGTGAAATGCACGGTCTGCCACTGATATATAAATATAATATAATATTCTCTATACACATATATTCATTGCATTCGTAGTCTGAGTCCCGACCTGATTGTATGGGTGGTTACCTACCAGGTAAAGCATGTGGTTGGTCTGCCATTCGGCAAACATCCGCCACGAGGCCCTCTTCAGTTGCAAGAAGCAGATCAATGGAATGTTGCATAGTTGGCTGTCAAATAATGCAAAGAGTACGCGACATGTGTTTTGCCCTTATTTGGGCTCATCAGGCGTACACACTCTACTGCTCCCCTTGCGGGGATCAAACCTCAGACATCGGCGCCAGAGACAAAGTCCTTTATGCTGCGCCATTTCATGTAGTTCATTTATTTGACAGTCAACTATGCAACATTCCATGATCTGCTTCTCGCAACTGAAGAGGGCCCATTATATAATACATATATATATATATATATATATATATATATATATATATATATATATATATATATATATATATAATTACATAAATGGTGGGTGGCCAGGGAGACGCCCCTGTGATGGAAGGACCAGGGGACCTCCCCCAGTACATGAGAGGGCAACCCCCATGGCTCACAACAGGGCCACAAGTTTGGAGCTTAGAATCTCAACCCTGCTGGGGCCAGTGCCTGCTGCCAGGGGGTGCCTGGTCAGTTTTGGAGCCCTGAACTCCAGCACTTTTGCCACACCCGGAAGTGCTGCCGGAAGAGGATCTGGGAGCACCTGGAGTACTTCTGGGTGCCCTATAAAAGAGGCCACCTCACTCCGTTCGAGGAGGTGGAGGACAAAGCTGGCTGGGAGAGGAGTGGAGGCAGCAGAGAAAAAGAGAGAAAGAAAGTAGAAGAAGAGAGCGAGAGAGAGACGGGGCTGAGCGTTATTACTGCGGGTGATTATGTCCTGTGCTCTGTAGTGGGGAGTGAGGGGTAGAGCTGCCCCACGAGGAAATAAACTGTGTGTTGCTTTTGGACTTGTGTCTCTGTGCCCGTCTGTATTGGGTTAGAGGAGCTGTACACCCCTGGTATTCCACTATATATTATATATGGGACGTTCAAAAAGTTTTCACTTTTTTTTTTTAACTCTGTTTGTTTATTAAGTATTTCAAAAACAAATGACATCACTTTCCTACATAGTCACCCTTGTTTACGATACAATTGTCCCAGCACCATACAAACTTTTTAATGCCAAATTACTACTACTCCCACCTTCACCGTTTCCAATGAAAATATAAAAGTGCAGAAAGTTTTTGAACATCCATTGCGCATATATATATATGTACATATATATATATATATATATATATATATATAATAGTAATATGAGCGCTATATAGCGCCCGACCCGGCACAGACTGACACAGAGGCACGTACTTAATAAACAGTCTTTTATTTCTTCTTCAGCCATGGGGCACGCCTTCCCCGTGTCCCACAGGCCCAACACAGTCCCAAACACTCACTGCAAACACAACAACCCTTCTTCTGGCTTCACCACTCCTCCTCAGGCTTAGTCCTCCTCCTCCCGACTCTGGCTCTCGAGTGATGGTGGCTGGCCCTTTTTATACCTCACTCAGAAGTGTTCCAGGTGCTTGGCCACCTGGTCCTAATTGCCCTTCCGGGTAGGGCTGAAGATATGACCAGCCAGGCTGCTGACTCCATGCAGCTCCCCCTGGCGGCCATCCAAGCCCCCAACCAGGCTGTGGAGGACTCCATGTCCCATGGAGCCACGCGCCAGGCTGGGGAATCATCATCCGCCAGGGAGGCTGCCACCAAGGGTCCCGGGGGAGGTATTGAGCTGCCCGTGGTGGCTCCCCCGGAACAGATGCAGCAGAGGCGTCCCTGCCGGGCATGGAACCCGGCTGTCCCTTACAATATATATAATTTATTTTAACTTCTGCATTAAATCTCCACAGAGTATAGTCTAATTTGTCTTTGTTCATTTTGGTGTTGAATCGTAAATACAATAGTAGGCCCAGATGCTGACACCCCATGTTCATCTTTAGAAAAATGTTGATGCTAGCGTTACTGTAGGAATAAATTCTGAGAAAGAGTTGCTATTTTTGAAAAGTATAGATTGATACTGGATATTTCAGTGTAATTTTTTGAAAGCACACTCTCCATTATAAGTTGTAATATTAGAGCAACATAAGCAAAATGCATTAAATAAGCCATTCTTCTTTATCCTTTTGGTATAAATAACAACTCATATAAGAATCCAGAGATAAAAACCATTCCCCTGTGAGGCTCTATATCATTTTATTTCCAACCACAAGTGAAGACTTGGATAATTGAGGCCATTACATGCACCCAGCCCTCATTTCTGCCATTATTTGCTAAACCGTCAGTCTGTTTGCCAACCTACAAACCACACAACAGTCAATGTGCCCATTATTTTTTTTTCCTCAAATTTAAGCCCACATAACATTTTGTTTTTCCTTCTAACTTGTGCCCCAAGTTGCTTATCATCACATTATAGCAGGTATTATTTTGTCCATTTTTTTCTTTTCAGAACAGAATTTTTGAAGGGAACCCAACTTCTCATCCCCAACAAGTCCAGATATATAAATAAGAAGCTGTAGCCCGTTTGTGTTTATTTCATGCTGGAGTGCTGTAGGTCTGTTTTCAAAAGCAGTCTTGAGCCACCAGATTAAAGAGATTTAAGGTCTGCTAGCATATCATTATTTATGGTATATAAAAGTGTGTAATCCCATGAAAACAGTCTTAAAGTAAAATATTGGTTAAAACAGTACCATCACCAAGTAAAAAAAAATAAGATAAAAACAAGACAACAGTGCAGTTGGGCAAGCAAACCTTTAATAAGTTATTATTTCAACTCTTTCAGGGCTGATGTCGACTTTTGTCAAAATTCAGGGGTAGAGGACAGTAATTGGCTGTAAACTCGCCCTTAGATTTTAGTTCGACTCTCTTTGCTAGAAGGAAATTTATATAGCTTTGTTCATTCAACCTCAATTACCTACGCGTGCAAGAGCAGTGAAGAGCAAACAACCTCTAAAATGGCATCGACATCTGGTGAGAGACGAAAGCGAAATACTCCAGGGACGTAATTTCGTTGAATAGGACTCTGACTTGTCGGACTTCGAGTTTAATGCAAGTGATCTGGAGAAGGAGTTTGAAAATGAAAGCGAGGTACCAGCATCATCTGATCGGTCTCCGGCTGACCGTGGTGCTGATCACTTTCATGTAGCTGATGCGCCTACACTGGGAGGACCACAACGTATTGTGACAAGAGGTACAAACCATATTGTGTCACACTGCCACTGCCACCGCCGCCCACCTGCTGTGTGAAGACCCCCAGGCAGTTGACCCACTGTGCATTCCTGCTGACCATCAAGGCGCCCCCGCACAGCCACTGCTGTCAGAGAAGCCAAGCATGCGCCAACAACAGCCACAGATGTTTTATGTTGATTTATGTATGATACCTTTGCTTTGTGTGCTTTTCAGAAAATTTAGTTTTTCAGAAAAAATATTCAGCCCTCAAAGAGTTAATCAACTACATTTCTCTAATATGATGCTAAGTACAGAACCTTTTAGGGAATGAGCAGTTACATCTCCATCTCCATTATGTTCCTGTGGTATAACTGTATGTGAATTTGTATTGTGAATTGTGAATTTCCCCTTGGGATTAACTCTTTGAGGGCTGAATATTTTTTCCAAAAAATTATGCTTTCACACAGAAATCAACATAAAACATCTGCTGCTGCATGCTGTGGCTGCGAGTTTGGCAAGAATGAGCGGCAGGCTTGCTGCCAGGCTGTCTTCACATGGCTGGGACAGCAACGGTGGCGGTCACGGTCGCAGTGCATTACAATCTGGATTCTACCTCTTGTCATTTTTAAGTGGCAGTCCTCCCTGGCGAACATTGTCAGTACCACTATTAGCTGGGAGTCGATCAGCTGAAGCTGGAACCTAACATTCATTTTCGATCACTTGTATCAAAATCTGAGTCCAACAAGTCATAGTCCAGTTCAGAAATGATAGGCAAGACGTCGTCCACGGAGCATTTTGCTTTACATATTCGCTTAGATCTCTTGCCAGATCTCAGTGCTATTTTTGCCGTTGTGTGCGCCTTGCTACTCACGTGAGCTCAGGGAATCTCGGTCAAACCAATGAATCTAACTTTCCTTCTAGCAACGAGAGTCCAACGTAATGGTTGGTTTTGTCACAGTTTACAGTTGATTACCATCGTCAACTCCTCTTTTTGACAAAAGTTGACATCAGCCCTGAAAGAGTTAATAAAGTATCTATCTATCTATAACATAAAGGAAAGCTTCTTTTCCAAATTCCAGGTAAATCTAAGGAACTTTCTACTATATGATCTTCGAGAGATCCAGTTATTAACAATCGGACACAACAACGCACAGATTTCAGAGGTAGGGAGAAGAACACCAATGTATGATCCGTCCATCGTTTTTCCAAATCTGCCATCCCATTTCAGGATAACAAGAAGCTGGTGTTGTGAATGAGGTGAAATACAAAATGTGTGAGCTCAGTTCTGGTGGAATGAGGAGTCGTCCAAATGGACTAGAAAGTAGCAAATATGCTGAAGAAATGATGCAATATGTTTGGGCAAAATTAGAAGAGTGGGAAAGAAACCGGATGAAGGCCAAGACATGGAAATAAAGAGGACTAAGTTACCAAAACCAAATCATTAACTAAAAAGTCAAAACCTGGCAAAAACCTAATAATTCTTCAGTTTATTGTAATGCTGTTTTGGTAGACTATAGCGAGATCATTCCTTTGTTTTTATGTAAAGTTTTGAAATCCATTCCATAAACATTTGTAAGAGCCATTTTCCTAGTTACATGAGATTCAGAAACATTTTACCAGATGACAAAGCATAATCTATGGGAGGTTCCTATAACCGCCATAAGTAAAATTGTATTAGTATATTCTTGCCATTTCTAATAGCTTTGACTTAATATTAATCTTCAGTTAGTGACCAGCCTTGCCATGTGTAAGGTGTAGAGGGCACAAGGTTTTAAACTGTGCCCGTGCCTATGGACCTTTTAAGTGTGTGAAGTAACTTTTGTGCTTATTTAAGTGCAAAGCCGTACGCTTAAGGCATACAGAAGGAGAAATTAAGAACTCTTAAGTACGGAAATAACTAAAGTTTCTCAAGAAAAGCTAACTTTAGAGAAGATACATTTTTCCTTTTTTTTTTCGCCTTTTATTCTACGTGTGTAACTACTTTTTTTCTTTATTCTTGTGTGGATTGTTTGCTTTTAACTTTCACTAAATAATTTTAAAATTAACTTTTGGACTGAGAGATTTCTTTCAGCACGAATTTTACCCTTTCTTGATCTCGCCTTATACTCCGGCGGCTACAATATTTTTTTTTTTTATATTTACATCTTACCGATGTCAATGATTGCGTTGCTGCCAGCCTTCATGACTAAGGGAGGAATCATCATCAAAAATTTGATGGTGCCTATGGAAAGCAAGGCAAGAAATGGGGGGCGTCCGGTAAACCAAGTGGCAGAGCAATGAAATAACAATAAAAATAAACTTACAACTCTAATAACAATAATAAAAAAAAAACAAATTGGGAAAAACCTTAAGCAGATACTGACACTGTAATTCATAGTATAGTCGCAACAACATTTAATGTACTGTAAGCTTTTGAGATGTGGAAAAATAAAAAATAAAAAACTAAAGTACCCGGAGAAAAAACTCACATGGACACAGATTTAATATCCATCCATCCATCATCCAACCTGCTATATCCTAACTACAGGGTCACGGGGGGTCTGCTGGAGCCATTCCCAGCCAACACAGGGTGCAAGGCAGGAACAAACCCCGGGCAGGGAGCCAGCCCACCACAGCAGATTTAATATGCAAAGTTTATATAAACAGTGTTTGAGTCCAAACTTGAATGCAGTTCTTTAGTTAATGGAGCCACCCCTGTGCCATAGATAGATAGATATGAAAGGCACTATAGATAGATAGGAAAGGCACTATATAATAGATAGATATGAAAGGCACTATAGATAGATAGGAAAGGCACTACCTGTATATAATAAATAGATAGATAGATATGAAAGGCACTATATAATAGATAGATAGGAAAGGCACTACCTGTATATAATAGATAGATAGATAGATATGAAAGGCACAATAGATAGATAGGAAAGGCACTATATAATAGATAGATAGGAAAGGCACTACCTGTATATAATAGATAGATAGATAGATATGAAAGGCGCAATAGATAGATAGGAAAGGCACTATATAATAGATAGATAGGAAAGGCACTACCTGTATATAATAGATGGATAGATAGATATGAAAGGCACTATATAATAGATAGGAAATGCACTATATTATAGATAGATAGATAGATAGATAGATACTTTATTAATCCCAAGGGGAAATTCCCATACTCCAGCAGCAGCATACTGATAATAACAGTATTAAATTAAAGAGTGATAACAATGCAGGTATAACAGACAATATCTTTGTATAATGTTAACGTTTACCCCCCCGGGTGGAATTGAAGAGTTGCATATTTTGGGGTAGGAACGATCTCCTCAGTCTGTCAGTGGAGCAGGACGGTGACATCAGTCTGTCACTGAAGCTGCTCCTCTGTCTGGAGATGATCCTGTTCAGTGGATGCAGTGGATTCTCCATAATTGACAGGAGTCTGCTCAGCGCCCATCGCTCTGCCACAGATGTCAAACTGTCCAGCTCTGTGCCTACAATAGAGCCTGCCTTCCTCACCAGTTTGTCCAGGCGTGAGGCGTCCCTCTTCTTTATGCTGCCTTCCCCAGCACACCACTGTGTAATTTGTAGTGGTGACTGGGGAAATAAAAATGATCTCATGTGTTCATGCAGAATGGAGACAAAAAAGGTTTATGACTTAATAGAGGCTAATACTGTAGTGATCCATGCACTGCAATGCTAAGTAGTGTGAAACACGTCCATGGAAGGAAGAAAAAAAAAAAATCTCGCTTGTATCGTATAGTCTATATGTTAGTTATCCAGAATTGTGCTTGAAATGTGTAAAAGACATGTTTTTAATGTTAAATATGTACTTCCAGAATAATTGGCGGGCATCACAAACAGGAAACTATAGCCTCATGGGAATGATATTTTGAACTGAACACCTCTTGTTTGTTGTTCAGCAGACCTGTCATCACATATTAAATGAATATCATTTCCTGGTGGCGCACTGGGAGTGCTGCTACCTCACAATAAGGTGTCCCGGGTCCTCCCTACAGGGCTGTTCTTAAGCACAGGCAAAGTAGGCGACCGCCTAGGGCCCCCCACTGCCAAAGGGCCCCGCCCAGCCTTTTTTTTTTTTTTTTTTTTTTTTTTAAGCTGTAACCAAATACAACTTACAGGTCCATATTTCAGAAGTACAAATTTTCAGTGGGCAAATTATCAGTATGGTTACATGTGAGCAGAGAGGAAACAGTGAGGACAGGCAGCATCGATGGTGATGGTGGGTCCTGGGGTAGTGGGTGGGGCCCCAATGGGAGGGCAGATCCTGCTCCTCACCTGCCAGGGCGTCTGCACATCAGATCGATTATAATGGCTTAGCATTAACATCGGTTGAGCATGAAGTCATCGATAGTCCTCACAGGTGGCACAGTGGTAGTGCTGCTGCTTTGCAGTAAGGAGACAGTGGAAGATTTGTGGGTTCGCTTCCCGGTTCCTCCCTGTGTGGATAGCTCTTTGAGTACTGAGAAAAGCGCTATATAAATGTAATGAACGATGACTCCCTCGATTATTCACACTTAATGTAACTTATTATTATTTATTATTAATCAAAGACTTTGCAAAAAGGAAAGTACGCAAGGTATTTTTACATTAAAGTTTTGTTCTACATGCTACTTTAGCTTTAGTCCGTAGGTTCCTTTGACATGTTCCTCTCAAATGTGGTATATATATATAATATACAGTATAATCATAAAATGATAAGCTTTACCTCACTAATTGTTACACATTTATACGGAGAAAATAATTATTATGCATTCATATGCATAATATATGTGAATATATATGAATCATCATATATGTGAATTTCCCCTTGGGATTAATAAAGTATCTATCTATCTATCTATGGATAGAAACAGCAAGGCCCCAACAGGTACCTTTGCCTTAGGGCCCCCAAAATCCTAAGAACGGCCCTGCTCCCTACATGGAGCTTGTATGTTCTCCCTGTGTTTGTAGGGGGTTTCGTCCAAGTGCTCTGGTCTCCTCCTACTGTCCAAAGACAAAACGTGCGTTTGTGATGCTAAATTCGCCCTTGTGTGTGTGTGTTTGTGTGTGTGTGTGAGTGTGTGTGTGTGTTCACTCTGCGATTGACTGGCGCCCTGTGCAGGGTTTGTTCCTACCTTGCACCCTGTGCTAGCTGGTAAAGGTTCCATTTCTGCCAAAAAAAATGCAACCTTCGTCTGGATTAAGTGGGTTGGAAAATTGCACGACCAAGACGCTAGACTGAGCAGCTATAATGACTTGTTAAAAGTCGAGAATAAATCTGAGACGGATTTGCATTGCCATACTTGCAAGAAAATGTCTTCAATATGTCTTTGCTTTAGTTGTACAAAACCATGGTTGCCGTTTTTTTTAATTTCTTCTCTAAGGTCTCAAAGAGAACTTCAGCCAGGCAGGATGTCTGGGACTCTCATGAATGGAAGCCATGGCATGTGACCCTTTAATAACCTGCTATAATAGAATCGCAGACACAGGCCCTCAGTTTCCCTTTCCTGGGACAATTCCGATGCTTTTTGTATATCACACTTTACAGAGTGCTGCACATTTTAAATTTGACATTGCTCAAGTCACGTCGCATTCGTTTTTTAACGTGCAAATTAACACTTGCATACCCCTTTTCCATGATGTTCTCTGAAAACGATTATTTAATAATAATGATATAAGTAAACCTGTGGTGGGATGGCACCCTAACTGGGATTGGTTTCTACCTTGTGCCCGGTGTTGGCTGGGATTGGCTCCAGCAGACCCCCGTGACCCTGTCCTCGGATTCAGCGGGTTGGAAAATGGATGGATGGATGGATGGATATAAGTAAACTGACAGCGTACATTACCTTTCTGATTCTTTTCCACCGGTTAACGTTTTAATTCCAACCACATTTTTCCTGATGCACCTTGGCGTCTCCCTGCCGAACTTCTCCGTCTTTTCTTTGTTTCGTTTCTGATCCTATTGTGAAAAATCTACGGAAACGCATTGAAGAGAGCGTGGTGACATGGCGGTCGCTGATGGGTTACTGCCTTTACTACCAGGCGGCTACGGCGTACGCGCTGTTAATCTTGGCGCCATTTTTTTTTTTTTTTTTTTTTAAGTGGTGAGGACAGTTCAGGTTTTTAAGAATTTGAAAAAGTTTAAAATGTAGCGAGAAATTCTACAAATATCAAAGAAGGTGGAAGACTGGAACAGTTAAGTCAGAAAAATACAAAGTTAGAGGATAATAATCAGCAAAAAGAACAGTCACCGCCACGCAAATTTAGACCACGGCTTCACTGTGGGTAAGCACACAAATATCGGTAACGTCTGACCATCCGCTTGCACCTGACACTTTCATCAGAATTATTGCTTTTAATGCAGGACACCCGAAAAAACGGACTCTCCACTTACGGGTGTTAGTGAAAAGCAGTCTTAGAAATCTGGTTTATCAACACCGTTAATCAAATACGATTATCAGCCATCCGTCGGTCTGTCATTGGACGTTACACACTGCAAGATGAGGCAACAACAACAACATTTGTTTATATAGCACATTTTCATACAAAAAGTAGCTCAAAGTGCTTTACATAATGAAGAAAAGAAAAATAAAAGACAAAATAAGAAATTAAAATAAGACAACATTAGTTAACATAGAATAAGAGTAAGGTCCGATGGCCAGGGGGGACAGAAAAAACAAAAAAAAAACTCCAGACGGCTGGAGAAAAAAATAAAATCTGCAGGAGTGCCAGGCCACGAGACCACCCAGTCCCCTCTGGGCATTCTACCTAACATAAATGAAATAGTCCTCTTTGTAGTTAGGGTTCTCACGGAGTCACTTGATGCTGATGGTCATACAGACTTCTGGCTTTTAATCCATCCATCATTTTTGGAACATCACGGTACTTAGAGTAGATGGTGGTGGCGCAAGCAGGATACCTGATCTAGATGTCTAGGTGGCACCCATGCCAAATGACATCATGGCACCCTGAGAATAGGATGCCATTACTTCTTCTTCTTTCGGCTGCTCCTGTTAGGGGTTGACACAGCGGATCATCTTCTTCCATGTCTTCCTGTCCTCATCATCTTGTTCCATCACACCCATCACCTCCATGTCCTCTCTCGCCACATCCATAAACCTCCTCTTAGGCCTTCCTCTTCTCCTCTTCCCTGGCAGCTCTATCCTTAGCATCCTTCTCTCATTATACCCCTCGTCTCTCCTCTGCACATGTCCAAACCAATGCAATCTCACCTCTCTGACTTTGTCTCCCAACTGTCCAACCTGAGCTGACCCTCTAATGTCCTCATTTCTAATCCTGTCCATCCTCATCACACCCAATGCCAGTCTTAGCATCTTTAATGCTGCCACCTCCAGCTCTGTCTCCTGTGACACTGTCTCCAGCCCATATAACATAGCTGGTCTCACTACCGTCCTGTAGACCTTCCCTTTCACTCTTGCTGATACCCGTCTGTCACAAATCACTCCTGACACTCTTCTCCACCCATTCCACCCTGCCTGCACTCTCTTTTTCACCTCTCTTCCACAATCCCCGTTACTCTGTACTGTTGATCCCAAGTATTTAAACTCATCCACCTTCGCCAACTCTACTCCCAGCATCTTCACCATTCCACTGACCTCCCTCTCATTCACATACATGTATTCTGTTTGTTCCTACTGACCTTCATTCCTCTCCTCTCATATCTCCACCTCTCCAGGGTCTCCTCAATCTGCTCCCTACTCCCACTACAGATCACAAAGTCATCAGCAAACATCACAGTCCATGGGGACTCCTGTCTAATCTCATCTGTCACCCTGTCCATCACCATTGCCAATAAGAAAGGGCTCAGAGCCGATCTCTGATGTAATCCCACCTCCGTCACTCCTACCGCAGACCTCACCACAGTCACACTTCATATCCTGTACAACTCTTATGTACTTCTCTGCCACTCCCGACTTCCTCATACAATACCACAGCTCCTCTCTCCTCACCCTGTCATTTGCTTTCTCCAGGTCCACAAAGACGCAATGCAACTCCTTCTGGCCTTCTCTAAACGTCTCCATCAACATCCTCAGAGCAAACATCACATCTGTGGTGCACTTTCTTGACATGAAACCATCCTGCTGCTCACTAATCATCACCTCACTTCTTAACTGAGCTGCCACCTACTCTTTCCCATAACTTCATGCTGTGGCTCATCAATGTTATCCTCTTGTAGTTACTGCAGTCCTGCACATCCCCCTTATTCTTAAATATCGGCACCAGTACACCTCTTCTCCACTCCTCAGGCATCCTCTCACCTTCCAAGATTCCATTAAACAATCTGGTTAAAAACTCCACTGCCATCTCTCCTAAACATCTCCATGCTTCCACAGGTATGTCATCTGCACCAACGGCCTTTCCATTTTTCAACCTCTTCATAGCTGTACAGTAAATGCCATTACTACAGTTATTGAAAAGCTAAATGAGTAGCCTGAGCAGCAACTGTCAGACTTGATTTACGTGCTGAAATCGGAGGGACCCTGGTGTTACCGACATTCCTTAAGGATCTGCTTTCTACAGGCGTTTTATTTATCCTGGCTGGCAATTTAAAGAAGCCCGCACCTCCAGACTGCGATTCGTGAGTTCTGTTTATGACTTCATACGTGAAACACTGGGTTTAAGAAACAAATCTAAACTTAATGTATCACGTTATAATCCAGGCTGCTGTGTTTTGGAGTTGCTGGACTTGCTCATGATAGTGTGGTGATGGTGACCTTCTCTTACACTATGAACTGCATAAGCGGATATCCGCGAACCTGAGCTGCTTGCATTGCACTAGAACAGGGGTTGTTTATTTTCCTCGCGACCCAATCTTGCCCCTCTTGGTGTCTTCAAAACCCATTCCTTCATGATCGTCGGGCAGGGGAGGGGGGGGGTCTCCCTTCTAGATTAACCAACTATTGTCATAGTTGGGGGTTTGTCGCCACCGCTCGTCACTGTAAAAAAATGTCAGTAAATTTAACGGTAAAAATACTGTAAATGTTGAAAGTAAAATACCTTTTCTGAAAAAAGGAAAGTTACCTCACGTTCTACTGAAAATTACCTGTATATCTTAAACAATACATTTCATTATGTACTGTATTACAGCCAGGTTCTGTAAAATCAATATTTTTGAAAATACGCTACATACCATTTAGTGATACATTACGGTTACACTGAAAAAAAAATCGCATTTAATCTGACAATGTAAAACTGTTAAATAGCGAAGGTAAATAACTGTAAAGCGCTGTGTCAGTAACACCGAAGTTACGATATTTGCATAGGGCCACGCCCCCTTTTACCGTATTCTTCTATCCTTTGAACGGTCGGTGAAAACAATTTAAACAACGTTAGCCGACTTATTTTTCCCTGCGTGGTGAAGGTTTTTTGAGCTTATGGAAGCTGATTTATGGTGCGCTGTATTCGATAAGGTGGCACACCTGTGGGACAGCAAACACCACAAAAGCAAACTTTACTTCTCCACCAGACAATGGGACATGACATTCTTAAACACTGAATTCTTTTCAATAAATATAATTAAATGATACGTGTTTGCTGTGGTTTGTTGTTATTTTACTGATTCAAACTGTGTACTGGTGTTTGATCACGACAATATTTGCTAATGGTTTATTGATTGGCATACTGCTTACACTGCGTGCATTTCAGGTTATGGTTAAACGTTCATTTCTGTCGGAATGTGTTGTAAAGAAAAATCAGTTATTTACTACAACGTTATACCGTTGACCTAAAAAGACTGTCAGTTTATTTTTTTACGGTATAATTCTGGCAACCACAGCTGTCAGTACTTTACCGTAAATTTAACATTTTTTTTTTGTACAGTGCGGAGCAGGTCGTACTTCGCGAATCAGTGCTGATCGCAGGGGCGGACTGGCCATTAGGGCACGGTGGGCCGCGGACTATGGACTGGTCACAGGCCGGCCGTTTCATGAAGTAAATTTTATGTACTGGTTACTGTTTGACATTAAAATTAATTTTCTAAACTACTAAACATTATCTGTCCGGTGCTGCGATTTCCATAGTCCTAATAATAAACCGTATTACGTATCAAGTTGTTTTAGTTGTCAGAACGTTGCAGCGAAAAATTTGGTCAAAACTGCCTTTTACCGATTTCTGTTTCGATACAGCAATCGGTAAGCATATACATTATTACAATTTATTTGATCTCATGTCTAGTATTTAAATTCTTCGGTACTAATAATTTGATTATGTATTATGCATTTTATTGTTCTGTGGTCGTCGGCGTGAGCTGCGATTATTAGTATGATGATTGGCTCCAGCAGACCCCCGTGACCCTTAGGATATAGCGGGTTGGATAATGGATGGATGGATAAAATAAAGTTATAAAGCACAGGATAGGAATTTTTCATAATAGAACGGAACATTTCTTGTTTATCGTTAAGTTAACGGAACATTTCAATCGTGAGGTTTTCATTATAACCTCGGTTATCATTTATTCCATTGTAAATGAGCAGCTACTAGTTTACTAGGGTACTGGCACTTGGACATGATATTGACATTTGACATGTACTCTAATAACTTGTTGCTAAATGTTTATTTTTCATTAAATTTTATTTCTAAGCATGTCGTCAAATTTTAAGTTGTGTCTAAACAACAGAGTACAGATTTAAGTTTGGCAACAGTTTAGATATCATAGGCGCACAGCGAGTAGCGAGCCGTGTACTCATCACAAATTTTAAGAAAATTACAATGAATAATGCGCCGAGTGGGGTCGACCTCATTGAAGGATGCCAAGGTCGGTTTTGAGACCCAGTCCGCTCCTGGCTGATCGGTATAGCGGAGCAACGCTGGTTGCGTAATCAACCCGCGGCGACCCACCGCGACAATTTTCCTAAAACATATGCGACCCATAGCTTAAGAAACTCTGCCCTAGAGAGCTGCGAATGAATGAACGAATCTTTCGTGCCGCCCTGCTCTTGTAGATTGTAACGACGGATGGCACTGACATCCCAGGAGGCTCTGCGGCGCTGCAGATAAAATTAAACAGTAATTATGATTTAATTTCTGTTGTATTTTAAAATAGTTCTTGTGTTTAATGTTGGGTTATAACTTTTGGTAACGGGAGTGTTTTATGAAAGTTTAAAGGGGAGGTTGGAGTTTGCCTACCACCACTAACGGTTGCGGACTAAAGAGGTGGCGCTGGGTAGTTGAGTATTGCCATTATTTAATGATCGCGTTACTTGAATGTACAATTCTACCAATTTTAAAAGAAAACGTGTTATAATAGGTTGGGTGTGTCTATTTGTCTCAATATGACCAAACGGGAGAAATCAGGCTTTAGAAAGTGTGACATGCCAGGACTATAGGGATTAAGTTAACTGAATTACAGGGGAGAGAGAAGCCGCCTATAGAAGCAATGATGAGACTTGCGAGTGGTAACCCAAGTATAACATTAGATTTACCGTGAAACGGACATTCTGAGGAAGGAAGCTCTATTGTAGGCATGGAGCTGGACAGTTTGACATCTGTGGCAGAGTGACAGGCGCTGAGCAGACTCCTATCAATCATGGAGAATCCACTAAACAGGATCATCTCCAGACAGAGGAGCAGCTTCAGAGACAGACTGCTGTCACCGTCCTGCTCCACTGACAGACTGAGGAGATCGTTCCTCACCCACACTATTCGACTCTTCAATTCCATCCGGGGGGTAAACGTTAAAATTATATAAAGTTATTGTCTGTCTGTATACCTGCATTGTTATCACTCTTTAATATTTTCTTTATCAGTATACTGCTGCTGGAGTATGTGAATTTCCCCTTGGGATTAATAAAGTATCATCTATCTATGGCACAGGGGTGGCTCCATTAACTAAGGAACTGCATTCAAGTCCGGACTCAAACACTGTTTACATAAACTTTGCTGATTCAGTGAAATTAATGGCGATTCCAACTGAGTTACATGACGACTAAACACTGTGGCGATCAATATATTCAAACCACGTGAGAGTCCGTAAACCTGGAAAATCCCATCATAAAGCACAAACAAGGGAGCAGAGGGTCGCAGTTACAAGGTGGACATCTTGAGAGAATGCTGTGGGCGGGGCCGACAGAAGCACCATCAGGTGACCACGCCCCCTAGAGCTCAGCACACACGGAGCAGGGCACATAACTTAAAGTGCAGTTACGGGCATAAACAACACTAATTAATAATTTAGTCATTAATTAATTGAATAGTTAAATATTTAAATTCATTATTATGAAACAAATCAACACGAGCAACTGACAAAGAAGGGGGCACCTGATTTAAAGTATAATTGTGTATGTAGGCAACTTCAGTAAATCAATGTTAATAAATTCATTGAATTCATTGATTCAGCAACATAAGCACAAAAGAGCAGAGCACAAAACTTAAAAATACAGTTAAATATGTAAATAACATAAATGGATAAAGACATTCCTAATAATAAAACACACTAAATAATACTTAAAGAATGACAACCACCCACGTTCTCACTGGACGCTGGTTGCTCCAAATGGGCATCAGGGGGTCATCTATCTATCTATCTATCTATCTATCTATCTATCTATCTATCTATCTATCTATCTATCTATCTATCTATCTATCTATCTATCTATCTATCTATCCTGCCTACTATACTAAAATTAATATCTATTATATAGTGCCTTTCATGTCTATCTATGTATCTATCCTGCCTACTATACTAAAATTAATATCTATTATATAGTGCCTTTCATGTCTATCTATCTATCCTGCCTACTATACTAAAATTAATATCTATTATATAGTGCCTTTCATGTCTATCTATCTATCCTGCCTACTATACTAAAATTAATATCTATTATATAGTGCCTTTCATGTCTATCTATCTATCCTGCCTACTATACTAAAATTAATATCTATTATATAGTGCCTTTCATATCTATCTATCTATCTATCTATCTATCTATCTATCTATCTATCTATCTATCCTGCCTACTATACTAAAATTAATATCTATTATATAGTGCCTTTCATATCTATCTATCTATCTATTAATCTTGCCTACTACACTATCTATCTATCTATCTATCTATCTATCTATCTATCTATCTATCTATCTATCTATCTATCTATCTATCTATCTATCTATCTATCTATCTATCTATCTAGTCGGATGTTTTTGCTTATTTCTGACCTCGTTACAAACTGACCCCGACTTTTACTTGAACTTTGCCTGCTAGCATCACTAACCATAAGACTGCCATCCTCAAATTTATTCCTCTCCCGTTTTATTGTAATTTGTCCACAGCCTTTATGGCCTTGTCCATGTGCCACTCTCTACATTGGAAAAGCTAAGAATGTTCACAGGGTAACTTTGCCAGATAGGAACAACCGAAAAAAGAGCTTTGTTCTGTTAACAATGGGTGTGAAAAGCTGATCCTTTTAATATGGAAGGGGAGCTTTGTAAGAGAGCAGCTATACATGTTGGGCCGGGCAATGCTTGCCCAGCTGTTTGCTTTTCTTACTTTCTAAGTGGCATGGCATTATTTTCTGATTTCCGACGAGAGGTTCCCCATTGTGGAGTTTCATATTTGTCTGTTAAACTTTGCCGGGCACACCATCACATGCAGCCTTCCAAAAGCAAACTGGAGCACAATAATAAGATGAAATGAATCCATTCGTAATGAACAATCATTTTGTGTTTCCCTGGAGGTTTTCTATTTCTCCTCAACATTGAGTGGCATCCCTAAACTTGCCCAGTGTGAGTGGATGAGTGTAGTGTGTACCATTCCGTGAACTGGTGTTGCGTCCAGGGTTGCAGCACTCTTTCATGACATTGTCGTATCTGAGCATTTCTAATAAAAAATGAATGAGTTGTGCAGTTTTGCATCTTCTTGTCATTAAACAAATCATTAAGTCCCCTGAATGAATGTCACATTTTAATTTTAGCCTTCAGATTGATGGAGCCGCTATAAATAGGAATCTGACAGAATGTTTGAACTTGTGCCTGTTTTGTGCCAGCTCAGATGCCACTAAGCTGAGTGACACAGTTTCTTTTCGTTGGTCTTTTTAGAAAGTTTGCCAGGTAAGCTGAAGTCATGCGATTGGCTATCAGATTGGAATGTCACCCCTCCCCATGTGGGGGACACGCTCCGGAGTGCCTGGTTTTATTCCAGTTTGCCATGTGACGAGAAATGAACTGCATACTTGGCTGTTCCCTGTGACTGGCAGATAATTGCTTGACAATTTAGCTTAGTGGGATCAACTCTTCAAATCAGAGTCTGGACCCGGAGCTTAAACTCTTACACTGTAATACTGGAGGTTCGTGTCTGTTGTATTTAGACAGGGAGTGGCAACTGGTGCGACAGCTGGCATGCATGCAGTGAATGGAACTGTAGGGTAGGCCTGCGTGCCTTGTTAGGGATAAAGAGCTGTCCTTGTGTCATGATTTGTTGAGGCTGGAGTGGGGGAGATGTCATCTCAGCTGGTTAGGGACATTGTCTTTATGCACAAGACTGGCAGACAGTATGGCCTAGTGGCTATCGCTTTACAATACAATATATATTTGTGTATGGACGGCACGGTGGCGCAGTGGGTAGCGCTGCTGCCTCGCAGTTGGGAGATCTGGGGACCTGGGTTCGCTTCCCGGGTCCTCCCTGCGTGGAGTTTGCATGTTCTCCCCGTGTCTGCGTGGGTTTCCTCCCACAGTCCAAAGACATGCAGGTTAGGTGGATTGGTGATTCTAAATTGGCCCTAGTGTGTGCTTGGTGTGTTTATGTGTGTCCTGCGGTAGGTTGGCACTCTGCCCGGGATTGGTTCCCTGCCTTGTGCCCTGTGTTGGCTGGGATTGGCTCCAGCAGACCCCCGTGACCCTGTGTTCGGATTCAACGGGTTGGAAAATGGATGGATGGATATTTGTGTATAGCCCAAAATCACACAAGTGTAACACCAAGGCCTCCAGCTTGATCCCTGCCTTAGTGTGTCTCCGCATGTGTCACTTAACAAGCCGGGGGTGTCATGTTAGAACTACGGGAACAGTTGTACTGGACCTGAAAAACAACTTGGGTCCTGCTCAGGGCCGTCTTAACAGCATTATAGGCAAAGCAGTGCACTGGGGCCCCTACTTATACCACCACTCGCAGGAATAAAAATGAAACATACAGTGGGTATAGAAAAGAAGCCCCCCCCTTCGAAATATTCCCATTTTTCTTGCTTTACAGCCTTGAATGTAAACACACACACTAATATTTCTTCCCAGCTTTACTTACTCAATGCCACCTCTAACATCCAAGTGGAAGATATCACAGCTACAGTTCAGAAAAATGATAAAAAAATCAAACACAAGACCTGCTGAGATTAATAAAGGATCACCCCCCCCAATGTCAGTGTCATTTTGTTGACCCCCCTTTTGCTTTAATGACAGCCTTGAGTCTGTTGGGATTCTTCTCTCTCAGCTTTGCACACCTAGATTGTGTAATATTTGCCCCCCCCACTCTTCTTTACAGTTCACTCAAATTAGACGGTGAGCGTTGCTGGTCTGCTATCTTCAGATCTTTCCACAGATTTTCACTGTGATTGAGGTCTGGGCTCTGACTGGCCACACCAGGACATTCACTTTTTTCTCCTTCAGCCACCGTGGGGTCAATTTTGCTGTGTGCTTCCGGTCATTGTCATGTTGAAAGGTGAACATTCTGCCCACTTTTCTGGCAGATGATTCCTCAAGAATCTGATGGTATTTTGCCCCATCCATTTTTCCTTCTACCCTCACGAGAGCCCCAGGCCCCCCACAACAGGATGCTGCCCCCTCCAGGCTTTACTGTCAGTATGGTGTGTTGTGGATGGTGAGCTGCATTGGTGGACCGTTTGGCATTGAGGCTGAAGAGTTTGATTTTGGTCTCATCTGACCAGAAGACCTTTTTTCCACTTGGCATCAGAATCTTCAGGGTGCATTCTGGCAAAGCTCAGACGAGTCTTAATGTGACCTTTCTTGACAAGTGGCTTGTTCCTTGTGACCCTCCTGAAAAAGCCACAATTGTGGAGTGCTTTTGAAATTGTTGTCACCTGCACACCATTAATGACCACTCTTTGACATCAAGTCCTGAAACTCCTTCAAAGTGGCCATTGGCCTCTCGGTAGGCTCTCTTACCAGTTTCCTCCTTGCTCTTCCATCCAGTTTGGAGGGTCCTAGTCGTACCAAACACTTCTTTATGATGGACTTTACTGGGCTCCTTGGGATTGATTAAGCCTTTGAGATGTTTTGGTCTCCATCTCCTGCCTTATGTCTGTCCACAACTCTGTCCCTGAGATCTTTTGAAAGTGACCTGCCACCCACAGTCAGGTGTTTGCTGTCAGTTACACTACCAAGGAAGGGAATGAATGGACCAGGAACAGCTTCACTAATCACACTCATTACAACTGATCACAAGTGGAAGGAAGACAGTAACCGCAATGGAAATGGTGGGCACTGACACCTGAGGGGGTTTGGGGGGGGGGGGGTCCTTTATTCATCTCAGGATTTCTTGTTTTTTTATTTTTTAACATTCTTCTTGACTGTAGCTGTGATATCTTTCACTTGGATGTTAAAGATTGCATTGAGTAAGTAAAGCTGGAAAAAATATTAGTTTGTGTGTTTACAGTTAAGGCTGTGAAATAAAAGAAACAGGAATATTTCAAAGGGGGGATTCTTTTCTATACCCACTGTACATTTATTGTATTGGTATATGCAACCAAATTGGTGTTCCATCCATTTTCCAACCCGCTATATCCTAACTAGGGTCACGGGGGTCTGCTGGAGCCAATCCCAGCCAACACAGGGCACAAGCCAGGAACCAATCCCGGGCAGGGTGCCAACCCACCACAGGACACACACAAACACACCAAGCACACACTAGGGCCAATTTAGAATCACCAATCCACCTAACCTGCATGTCTTTGGACTGTGGGAGGAAACCCACGCAGACACGGGGAGAACATGCAAACTCCATGCAGGGAGGACCCGGGAAGCGAACCCGGGTCCCCAGATCTCCCAACTGCGAGGCAGCAGCGCTACCCACTGCGCCACCGTGCTGCCCCTACATACAATACAATATAATTTATTTTTTTTTATAACCCAAAATCACACAAGTATTGTGGCAATGGGCGTTAACAGGCCCGGCCTCTTGACAGCCCCCCAGCCTTGACTCTCTAAGAAGACAAGGGAAAAACTCCCAAAAAAACCCTAGTAGGGGAAAAAAAACGGAAGAAACCTCGGGAAAGGCAGTTCAAAGAGAGACCCGCGTCCAGGTAGGTTGGGCGTGCAGGGGGGTCAATACAATACAATACACAGAACAGAACACACGTCCTCCTTGATACAATATGATACAGAGCGGCATTGAACAGTCAGTGATATCACAGAATACGATTTGGATTTGTTCAGAGTCCTGGAGACCTCGGCCATCGAGTTGCCTCCCCCTATTGGCCATTCCGCAGCTGCATAAGTGCTGGGCCAGCCAATAAGATGAAAGGACCCTGTTATCCGATGATTCCTGCGATCCTCTTTCACATCTCATTTCTGTTGGGCTGCCATTTAATGAAGAAATGAATCAATCTGGAGAACTGAATCCTTAAAAACAGGGCTAATTAAAAGGAAGGAAAAAGGAGTTCATTAGCAGTGAAAACTGGGCACTGATTAGGAAAAGGGTGAGAATGAAAGCCGGTACCAACTGCGGCCCACCAGGATTGGAGTTGTACACCCCTGTTATGAACACATACGAGTCTGAGAAGGGATTTAATAAGACGACCAAACAATTAGAAATCAACCATTGCACTATCCAGAAGATCATCTACAAGTGGTGAAGATTTCAAACCACTGCCATCATGTCCAGGCCTGGTTGCCCCCAACAAGTTCAGTTTGAGAGCAGAACATAAGATGACAATTCTGAACTCCATAATTTTATCATGGGACCCCCAGGTGGCTGTTGATTTTCCAAAGTGCACGAGTCTACCATTCGAAGGAGTCCACACAAATTAGAACTACATAGGAGGTGTGCAAGGAGGAAACGGAAAGAGCATCACAGCAAGACTAAAGTTAGACCACAATCCAATAGAACACCTCTGGGTGCAGAGCCGGCCTTAGGGCGAAGCGAACGAAGCGACCGCTGGGGGCCCACAGCTGGAGGGGTCCCACTGCGCCCAAGGTTTTTTTTTTTTTTTTTTTTTTTCCTGTGATGCGACGCTGCTGCGGAAGGCCCAATGGAGCAACAGACTCCTTCACTCCAACCTCTATTACTAATTTATTTTATATATATATAATTCACGGGCAACCTATTCCATCACCTAATTACTCCACGTGGACATCTCCACTCGGCACTCCAATCTTCATTACATTTCAGTCAGGGCCGCTCCGCCACACTGCATTCTCGACAGAGCATAAAAGAGGGGCCCTTCTCTTCGTAAAGTCATCACTTTCCTTCATATCAATATATTTCCATTTTGTTAGAAAGAACGTCTTGTAGATAGTAGTTAGGCCTTGCTGAATTTCCACAGTTTGAAATTATTGTATTCCAAATGTCTTCAGTTCCACCACCATTACCCCTAGCTGCAGGGGTCGGGCCCCATAATCAGTTTGCTTCCGGCCCGAAATTGTCTAGGGCCGGCTCTGCTGGGTGGGACATTTATGTTTCGGTCCATCGACACCTCAGCCTGTCTAGGAGCTGGTCCAGATCTGGAAGGAGAAACCCCAATCCCTACCTGGACATCATCCGTCATCTCATTAGGTCGTTGTCAGGCAGGCATACAAACTACTGAGTACCATTTGGAGTTGCTGCAATGAAATTTCGTCCCAATGGACTCACCTGCCTGCCGCATTTGATTTTTTTTGGGGTGTCTTTGAGTTCAGCCCTCTCTCTGCTCGGTTGATCCTTCTCATTTCCATCCTTTCGTTCCTCACACGTCACCATCTCGGTCCATAGCAGAAGAGAGAGCCAGCAGGTCTGATGTGTTTTCTAAGTGTGCCTTTCATTTTTTTGAGGAGTTTATGTTCATTTTATTGATGAAGCCCTTTTTGTTTTCTGTGTCCCTGTGTTTGAGTCGGGCCACAGGGCTGGTTGCATACCTGGGATCCCCACCAAAAAAAAAAAAAAAAAAATCACCGCGGTGTGAATCTTAGTGGCACTGCGCCCGCCACAACCAGCTGAATCTTCAGTTCTAGCCCCTTGTCTGAACCGAGTGACGTACTCGCCTAACATGTTGCACTATCGATTGCACATTTTGAATTGTGTTTGAGACACTTTGTTAAATAAAGATAAGCCGAAGACCGACAGTTGACAAAATCCAGAAACGGCAAAGAGAGCAAGTCTGCACTGTGCCCGTCGGAGGCCCCATTTAAGCCGCTATCGTAATGGCGTGAGGCGACCACACCCAACCATGAGCCTTTGCTGATAAGCTGCTGGCAAGGCTGATCGAGGGGTGTCACCTACAAAGACGCATCTTCTCGCCTGCTGCTCATTTTTTTTTTTTTTGTGGAATGATCAGGTGATGCCCCCGCCTCCCCCTGTCTGGTGGGCTTTTGGTCTGAACGCTTTGTCCTTATTGCACTCCTTCCTCTTCCAGGTGCGATGATCCCCGTTACGGAATTCAAGCAGTTCACAGACCAGCAGCCAGCCTTCCGGGTCCTCAAGCCGTGGTGGGATGTCTTCACGGAGTACCTGTGCATCACCATGCTGATGATTGGCGTGTTTGGCTGCACCTTACAGGTGGGTAAAGGCTTCTGGGAAACAAGGGAGACTGCTAACGTCATTCTCTGGATTAAGGGGGGGGGTATGGGGTTGAGTTTCCTTATAATGTCAGCCAGCTGGCCTTCAGATGTTTCAGGAAATTATGCTGGTGACTTAAATGTTTTAGCGTCCATATCAAACAGCGGAGCCAAGGATGTGTCTATGCCAGTCTCCCTGTACAGTGCTGCATAATGTGACTGGTGGCATGTAAAATGAGAACTGATTGATTGACTGTTTGGATCTTTGAACATTATGTAATGTATGCGGTGTTTTTGGAGGGCTGTGCTGCCCCTGAGTATTGGTAACACCACTGTAGCAGGACGGCGTGAGAATTAAGGAATCCGTGTCAGTGAGGAAGTGAGTGAAAGCCATCTGGGAGAGGGCTGACCTCTACATATCCGCTTATTAATTACCTGAATGCCAAACCAACAGTGACACTATTAGCCTTAAATAGAACAGAGGTGGGGCGGGTGGGGGGGGAGTGCAGAGCCTGGGGTGAAACATGCCCACTCCGCAAACAGCAGTCGGGCTGTTGGCACTTGGGTATGCTGCTGGCATCTGCTCAAAACACAATTCTAATATGGGTCACTTCCAGAGATTTGTAGATGAAGTGCATGCAGTCGGTGCCAAGCGTTCCACGTGTCTGCCTTTTAGTTTCACGCATTGTTAAAGCGGACCATACTCTGTCCTCCGGGTGAGGCGATAAATGAAACGTTTTGCGAGATGGACCCCGATTTGAGATTTGTGTGTGTTGGTGCATAAGAATCCCACCTAAATACAGTATGTGGAGGGTGCCAACTGTCTGTGCTGTTTCATTCAGTTCTGGCTATCAGTTGATTTGCACCCGCAGTTGGCATAATCCTAAGTGGTACGGTCACTGACTGGTTTGGCAGCTGTCCTACGTACAGCTGCTGCACAGCTGCTTTTTGTTTTGTGGCGTCGTCTCAAAATTTCTTGGAGCACATATTCTATATTGCCTGGTACGCTGGCACAGAAGTGGGCATTATGTGGCTGCCTATATCTTTCCCATCCATGCAATTTCTATGATGTTCCAGGCTGATGCGGTCCGGACATTATTAGAATGCTGGAGATTCTAAATTGGCCCTAGTGTGTGCTTGGTGTGTTTGTGTGTGTCCTGCGGTGGGTTGGCACCCTGCCCAGGATTGTTTCCTGCCTTGTACCCTGTGTTGGCTGGGATTGGCTCTAGCAGACCCCCATGACCCTGTGTTTGGATTCAGCGGGTTAGAAAATGGATGGATGGTCACTCTACGAACATTGGCACTTTTATCACAACCTGAAATACTGTGCCACCTTTCTCCTCAGCCAGCTCGCGACCTTCTTCTCCCCATCCTCGCCCACACAGCTGGTCGGTGTATCGAATTTCAGTTCAATTTGGGAAGAATGACCAGCCTGTGCTCCATAAGGGTGAGGTGATAAATGAAGCGTTTTGCGAGACGGACCCCGATTTGAGATTTGTGTGAGGTTGGTACATAAGAATCCCACCTAAATACAATATGTAGTGGGTGCCAACTGTCTGTGCTGTTTATTCAGTTCTGGCCACTAGTTGATTTGCACTGCAGTTGGCATAATCCTAAGTGGTACATTCACTGACTGCCTTGGCAGCTGTCCTACATACAGCTGCTGCACAGCTGCTTTTTGTTTTGCAGCGTCGTCTCAAAATTTCTTGGAGCATATATCCTATACTGCCTGGTACGCTGGCACAGAAGTGGGCATTATGTGGCTATGTACCTTTCCCCTCCATGCAATTTCTATGATGTTCCAGGCTGATGCTTTCTGGACATTATTGGAATGTGGGTCACTCTACGAACATTGGCACATTTATCACAACCTGAAATACTGTGCCACATTTCTCCTCCGCCAACTCACGACCTTCTTCTCCCCATCCTCGCCCACACAGCTGGTCGGTGTATCGAATTTCAGTTGAGTTTGGGAAGAATGACCAGCCTGTGCTCCATAAGGGCGTTACTCTGCTGAGTTGAGCCTCTCTGTGCGGTTTGGACTATAAAATTTACTTGGTTATTAAGATAATAAGAGAGTGTCGCCAGTAAAGTGTGACTCAGGATGGCACATAAGGCCCTCACAGTCCAGAAAATGACACACGATGAGGAGTTTGCTCATCGTAGGAGGCTGGGGACAAAAAGCTACAGAGGAAGTTTCTTTGTGTTTGTTAGCAAACGGCTCAGGAATGTTAGAAACCACAAATATGCAAATATCATTAGTGAGCAGAGCAGGAAACGCAGCAGACCTCACCGTCTACACGGCTCCTTTGATCACTTCTAGGTTTGGCCCCTGGTGTTTTTCCATGTACTTGCAGTAGCGTTTGACACATGCGCTCTGGAAGCCAGCACTGCAGTCATAGGCTACGTTCTCTACAGTCGTGGGCAGAAGTTCTGAGTGTTGGTTTTCACAAAGTCAGCGTTTCTAGATCTTTCTGTCAGATGTTTCTCTGGTAGACCTGAAGTAGAATTACAAGCAGTTCAGAAGTTTCAAAGGCTTTCATTGACAGTGACATGAAGTTTATGCACCATATCTGCAGTGTTGGCCCTTCTTTCTTTTTCAAGACCTCTGCAATTCGCCCCGGCAGGCTGGCAATCAACTTCTGAGCCCAATCCTGACTGTTGGCAGCCCATTCTTGCAGAATCAATGCTGGGAGTTTGTCAGAATTGGTGGGTTTTTTGTTTGTCCACCCACCTCTTGAGGATTGACTACAAGTTCCCAATGGGATTAAGGTGTCTGGGGAGTTTCCTGGCCATGGAGCCCAAATTTCATTGTTTTGTTTCCCAAGCCACTCAGTTCTAACTTTGGCCTTGTGGCCCTGTGCTCCGTCATGTTGGTCACCAAACTGTTCTTGGATGGTTGGGAGAAGTTGCTCTCAGAGGATGTTTTGGTCCCATTCTTCATTCATGGCTGGGTTCTTAGGCAAAATGGTGAGTGAGTCCACTACCTTGGCTGACATGAATGGTCTCAGGATGCTTTACTGTTGGCGTGACACAGGACTGATGGTAGCGCCGCTCACCTTTTTTCTTTTTTTCCGGATGATCCCAAACAATCGGAAAGGGGATTCATCACAGAAAATGACTTTTCCCCCAGCAGTCCAATCCCAGAATATCAGTCTGTCCCTGATGGCTTCTTTGCTGCCCTTCTTGACTCCCACCAGGCCATCCTCCAAAAGTCATCACCTGCCTGCTGCCATTCCTGAGCAATCTCTGCCTTTGCGGTGCCCGCAGCTGAATCCACTTTAGGAGACGGTCAGTCCTGACGCTTGCTGGACTTTCTCGGGTGCCCTGAAGCCTTCTTCACAACAATTGATCCTCTCTCCATGAAGTTCTTGATGATCTGATAAATGGTTGGTTTGGGTGCAATCTTACTAGCAGCAATAGCTTTACCTGTGAAGCCCTTTTTGTGCAAAACAATGGTGGTCCTTTGGTGGCAGGGCTGACATGCTGTGTTTTTTTTTGGGATGAAGTTCATTTTCATGACAGAGGGACTTTGTAATTAATAATAAATAATAATAATTCTTTGCATTTATATATCTCTTTTCTCACTACTCAAAGCGCTCAGCAATTGCAGGTTAAGGGCCCAACAGAGCAGAGTCCCTACTGGCATTTACGGGATTTGAACCGCCAGCCTTCCGATTGCCAGTGCAGATCCCTAAGCTCAGAGACACCACTCCACCTAACTGCAATTCATCTGCTCCTTCTTCAGAACATTCTGGAGTCGCTGCAAATTGCCATCATAAAAACTGAGGCAGCACACTTTGTGAAAAATTCTTATTTGTGTCATTCTCAAAACGTTTGGCCACAGCTGTATAATAGTGAAGCTTTGGGATAGACGGCTAATGAAGCCTATGGGTGGAAAGAATTCTCCTAAAACCTTTATTCCCTTCTTATTGTTCACAAATCACAGGAAGAGAATCGGCAAGGGAAAAACAAAAATGGCATCTGAAAGATTGAATTGTGCTATGGAGACCATGTTGGCAGTCTGTATATTATTATTATGTTGTTGACTCAATTAAACATTTCCCTCTTTTATAGCACCTTTAATAGAGGGCAGCACGGTGGCGCAGTGGGTAGTGCTGCTGCCTCGCAGTAAGGAGGCCTGGGGTTCACTTCCCGGGTCCTCCCTGCGTGGAGTTTGCATGTTCTCCCCGTGTCTGCATGGGTTTCCTCCCGCAGTCCAAAGACATGCAGGTTAAAGGATCCTAAATTGTCCCTAGTGTGTGTGCTTGGTGTGTGTGTGCCCTGTGGTGGGATTTGTTCCTGCCTTATGCCCTGTGCTGGCTGGGATTGGCTGTTAGGATATAGCGGGTTGGATAATGACTGACTGACTGACTGATCTTTAATAGAATTGATAATTGTAATTGGTGTCTATCCAACCCACTCCACACAGTTATAGTGAGTTAAAATATATTGTGGCCACTAGGTGGCGTTTCAAAGTCCCAAACCCTTGACACGACTGCAATAACACAGTCCTGGGTTCCAATGCACTGTTTCTACCCTTTCACATGAAGTCTTTCTCCTTCACGTCCTCCCAGCTGAGCTTTGCCCCACTCTGCTCTCATCTCTGACTCTCCTGGGGTTGCAGAGCAGCTCTTTTGCCACCTGGACCCAGTGGTACGTTCGGTGCCAGTAACATTGCCACCTAGAAGCTATTCCAGGTTAAGGCAGAATTTCCTAGGATGGGGGAGCTCCCCCCGGTGGCACCCAAGTACTCCAACACCAACAGGGGGCCCACTCATCTGGACGACAGCTCCCATGCTGCCATGCAGGTGTACAAATGGAAACTCCATCAGAGGGAAGCTGCCATGCTCCCTGCAGGTGGATCACAGGCAATCCGTCTGCCACTGTCCTTACATTATAAAGGCTGGTGAAGGAACCACCGTGTATCCAAGACCAGGATGCCAGCCTGACCTTGCCCTCTATGACACTTTCTAGAAGGCAGAAACAAGAATGCTAGTTGTTTTGAAGGCTTGTTCCCAACAGACCAATTTAGAATTGTCAATCAACCAAGCCGGCACATTTTTAGGATGGAAGAAGAATCCAGAGGAGAGGAGAACACGTACACAGACGTGAAAGACTGAGGCAGCGTTAAATTGTGCCACTGTTTTGTCTGAAGTTTACATTAATAACAATAATGTGAATTTCCCATTGGGATTAATAAAGTATCTATCTATCTATCTATCTATCTATCTATCTATCTATCTATCTATCTATCTATCTATCTATCTATCATATAGTGTCTTTCATCTATCTATCTATCTATCTATCTATCTATCTATCTATCTATCTATCTATCTATCTATCTATCTATCTATCTATCTATCATATAGTGTCTTTCATCTATCTATCTATCTATCTATCTATCTATCTATCTATCTATCTATCTATCTATCTATCTATCTATCTATCTATCATATAGTGCCTTTCATCTATCTATCTATCTATCTATCTATCTATCTATCTATCTATCTATCTATCTATCTATCTATCTATCTATCTATCTATCTATCTATCTATCTATCTATCATATAGTGCCTTTCATCTATCTATCTATCTATCTATCTATCTATCTATCTATCTATCTATCTATCTATCTATCTATCTATCTATCTATCTATCTATCTATCTATCTATCATATAGAGCCTTTCATCTATCTATCTCTATCTATCTATCTAATAGTGCCTTTCATCCATCTATCTATCTATCTATCTATCTATCTATCTATCTATCTATCTATCTATCTATCTATCTATCTATCTATCTATCTATCTATCTATCTATCTATCTTAATAAGGCAATTAATAACTGAATTTAATATTCAAGTTGCACATGCTGGTGACGTTAATTTGGTGTGGACAATACGGCTAAGGGCTACAGACTGTAATTCCCAAAATGTATGGCTCAACCCCAGTGGCGGTCTGCTTTTAAACGAGGGCAATAACCTCCTGTAAAAAAAAAAAATACCCACGCAGCATAAAGACCAATGGGGTGCCACAGCACTGCAGTCTCACGTGTCCAGCGCCCTACTTTGAATCCCACGATTGTTTGCTGCCTGTGTGGCGTTTCGACATTTTCTCTCGGGTTTTGTGAGGTTTTTCTTTGGCCACTAGATTTTTTCCTCCCACATCCATAAGATGTACAGTTTAGGTTAATTGGTAATTGTTTAGGTTTTGAAATCTGTAAATGTATGTATGTATGAATGAAAAAAACACCTTTTGTTGTTATGTCATCCATATGTAGTATTGTAGCAACATATAAATATACGTAAACGCAGCACAAGTACAATCCATCCATCCATCCTCTTCCGCTTACCCGAGGTCGGGTCGCGGGGGCAGCAGCTTGAGCAGAGATGCCCAGACTTCCCTCTCCCCGGCCACTTCTTCTAGCTCTTCTGGGAGAATCCTGAGGCGTTCCCAGGCCAGCCGGGAGACATAGTCCCTCCAGCATGTCCTGGGTCTTCCCTGGGGCCTCCTCCCAGTTGGACGTGCCCAGAACACCTCACCAGGGAGGCGTCCAGGAGGCATCCTGATCAGATGGCCGAGCCACCTCATCTGACTCCTCTTGATGCGGAGGAGCAGCGGCTCTACTCTGAGCCCCTCCCGGATGACTGAGCTTCTAAGCCAGCACAAGTACAAGAAAAGTAAAAACAACACAACTACACTATAATAGATACCGAAGAGAGACTTACTTACTTACTTATTTATTTTATTTACTAGACATTAAGACCGTTACAATAACGGGCGCTGGAACAGTAGTCCATAAACATTAGTAGGAACAGCCTATATTAAATGGCAAGGGACCTTTTACCTCATTAAATTTTTTCCGTAAAATGCCTGTCATTTTCTCTGACAGTAATACTGGCTTTGCTGTCCGTAATATGTGTTTAATTTTCTGTCACAATGGTGGGCAATCAGCAGATTCTCCCCAGCAACTGATGTAATGTGCGCAAAAATAAATCTACTTTTAAAAGTAATCGTATTGTAATATCATGAAAATTCGTATATTTAGGAAAATCCCTTCAACGACTGACATTTTACACTTTACCGGGCCAAGCTTCTTAATCGCAAATCTGACATCCTCAGAGTGAACACTTGCACAACAATGGAGAAGCTGGTCTCCGCGTCTCAGTACCCGATTGGATTTTTCGTGTTTTATGTTTTAGGTCTTACCTCATTTACCGAAATCCGATTGGATCGGCCGCGCGATATTTTATAGGTCCCGCCCTCTCTGTCTTGTGTGACGCGTCAGGCGGCCTTTGAAGCATCTGCTTTGAAGCATCGCACCGTGCCCCACGCATGCGCACTTCACCTGAAGACACACACACACACGGACACTGGACGCACACAGGGGTTTTATTAAAGAGTATTATTACTAAAAACAAGAATGTTATCTCCGTGTCTGTGTAGGTTTCCTCCCACTGTCCAACACAGGTTAGGTGAATTGTCCCTAGTGTGTGTGTGTGTGTGTGTGTGCGCGCACTCTTGCCCTGCAATGGACTGGCACCCTGCCCATGGTTTGTTCCTGCCTGCGCATTATCCTTGCTGGGATAGGCTGAAGCCCCTACCCCCCCATCCCCAAGTGACCCTGGTCTGGATTAAGTGGGTTAGAAAATTACCTGACATAATACAGGTCAGGTCAGGTTGGGGGGCATACACTGGTACAATGAGTCGCCGCACCCACCACACGATGTAACAGCTCGGCATCCTGGTTGGCAACTCCCCAGGCAGACGCGCGGTTCAGTCCCACCCTCCGGAGATGACCCTCTATCTGCTGCAGCCAAGTGCGATGTGGGCGTCCCCTTGGCCTGGTCCAGCCGCTCGGGTCCTCAATAATGAGGGTCCGGATCATCCTCGGGTAATAGCGGCACATGGCCGTAGTGCCGTAACTGACGCTCCCTCACAATGCAGGTAATGTGCCTCATTCGGGACTCCATGAGCAACACAAAGTCAAACCAGCGGGACCCACCAAAGAGACACAGTAGTGAAGGAGTCCAGTCTTCATCTCAGGTCACTGCATAGAGTCCATGTCTCACAAACAGGGGCACCAGGACTCTAAAGACTTGGACCTTCATCCTTTTGCAGATATCAGGAACGCCACTCACCCCTTTATGGTGACCTCATGACCCCCCATACCCTCCCAATCCATCTACTGACTTCATAGGAGAGTCACCAGAGACATAAATGTCACTGCTGAGGACATAATACCAAGAACAGTTAATAAAAATGGCAGTAGTGACAACTGTACTGCATGTAAATAAACTCCTAGGAGCAGATCTGAGAAGAGGCTGTCCAGCCAAGGGGTAGAAGCTGTTGGAGAACCTACCAGGTGGAAGTAGGGGGCCGCGTGGAGGGTAGGAGTGCTCCTTCACAATTAATAAAGATGTCACTAAAGGGGGTTTAGGTCCCATAGAAGTCCCATAGAGGTCCCAATGATCTTTTGTGCTGTGTGTACCATCTTGTGGTCAGAGACACTGTAGAAGGTGATGCAATGGCTCAGAATGCTCTCGATGGTGCCCCCCCTGTAGAATATGGTGAGAATGGGAGGAGGTTTACTTGTCTTCCTCAATCGCTGAAGGCAGTGGAGATGCTGCTGCACCATCTTGGTTATGGAGGTGGAGTTAATTGACCGAGTAAGGTCAGCTACCAGAGGCACATCAAGGAAACGGGTTCTCTGGATCAGTTCCACCACCATAATCCTCAGTGTGCGGTGGGGTGTGTACAGCGTGGAGCTTTCTTCCATCTTGTCCAGTACATTGAGACAGTGATTAGCACATTCACCAGTCCACCAGTCGTCATATCTCCATTCTGTAAGCAGACCCACCACCATTGGGTAATCAGCAAACTTGATGATGGTCTCAGAGCTGTACGCAGCTGTACAGTCGTGGGCTAGCAGAGTGAACAGAAGAGGGCTGAGTATGCAGCCCTGGGGGGACACCAGTGTTTCTGATGTGGACTGTCTGGGGGGGTCTGTCTGTTAGGAAGTCCAGGATCCAGTAACTTAGGTAGGTGAAGCTTTTGAAGCATCTTGTGATGTTTCGTTGGCCACCTTATTTTGTATATCTCCTTTATAAAGTATTATCTAAAGTTATGAAATTGTAAAGCATAGAATATCATTCTGGGATGGACGGCTGGCAGCTCAACCCAGCCGGGATGCCCCTGGAATAGAAGGATAGGGGAAGGCAGCGACTTGCCGACACTGCTTCCCCCAAGATGCTAGATGGCAGCTTCTGTAGAGTGCAGTGGTACCCCGGATTCCCGCATTGCATGATGGGACATGGAGTTTGGATACACAGCCCTGCTGGATGCTGTGGGTGCCACCAGGAGGAGCTGTCAAAAGAAAAGGGGATTTTAGTTTCCAATATAGTGATGGGGACGGAAGGACAGAAGTCCTCCATCTGACCCGGAAGTGCTGACTAGTCACGTGACCGGAAGAGGAGAAGCACTTCCGGGTCAAGGACTATATAAAGGACTGGTGGAGACCCAGCAAGGGAGTCAGAGTTGGAAGGGAGTGTGACGGAGCTGCTGGGAGGAGAGGAGGAGGTTTATTGTGTGTATATTCTGTAAGTGCCTTGAGCATGGGAAAGGCGCTATATAAATAAAATGTATTATTATTATTATTTATTAGTGTTTTTGTATGGCAGCTGAGGTGCTTCAAGGCACCACTATTAGAAGAGAAGGAATAAAAAATCCTTTTGGTGCTTTTACCTAGTGTCTTGGGTGTTTGTCTATCGGGTTTGAGGAGCGACAGCGCCCTCTAGTGTCACAATTCTCTGGCCTATTCTGGGGGGATAGAGCCTATTCTAGCAGCACTGGGTGTAAGGTAGGAACCAGCCATGGACAGTCAGTCTTGGGGTCTCCTCATACACTCACTTATCTTGAACCAGGGAGGACGGTGTACCCGAAATGAAACCCAAACTGTTTAAACCTGGGCAACCGCTTAGTGTGGGATGCAAGTCCTTGGACCCTGAGCCTGTGAGGCAGCAGGGCTACCAGGTTGTGTATAAAATAAAAGGTCGTATTGTTGCTTTGAGTATAGGAAGGTTGGCAGCAGGCGCTGATAGCACGTTGTCGCACCCACCACACGACAAGCCACCTGAATTGGGACCCGAGTGCAGCGGGCGACACCTCAGCGCCAGGCTGGAACAGTGGGAGGCATTTTATGGTGGCTGGAGAGGGCACTCCATAAAATAAAGGCAGTTTGTAATCGATTTTACTTACATAATTATCACGATTGTCCATTCCTGTTTATTTTTGGTTGCTCTCAATTAAAGAATTTTTTGTTCTGTTTGTGATAGGTGTTGAGACTCTATGAATAAAATAACCTCTTTGTCTTTTCTGAGGTTTTGTAAAGTGCCTTCGCCTGTTCTTTATAAACCATCCACTCGAGATTGATGATGATGATGATGATGATAGACTTTATTAACCAAACAGAAAGTTACAATATAAATAAAAGTTGTTTGTTTATACTGAATTTCCAAATGGCTTCAATTGCCTCCCTGCAACCACCTTCTGTGCTTTGCGTAAAAGAAGACGAGGTGCGGTTCAAACCAGTGAGGCTCAGCGCTGAAGGGCGGCGGCGGCGGCTCATTTCCTCCATGTGGCGTGTAAGGAGCTCGTCTGCCCCTCCTCGCCGCCTCGTCTTGCTTTCTCTTTGTCATTGCACAGAGTCGGGTCACATGAATAATGCATATGGGAGCAGATGTTGCCTGCTGGCTCGCCTGTCGCACAAGGGCAGCTGTGGACTGCACTCTAACAAAATGTCACTTCCATTAGCCGTGCTTATCTATCTCACTTATGAAACATTTAAGCAATCTGACCATTGTACAGTGTTTGACCAGAAATGCGAAAACCTGTAATGGGGCTGTCCCACCCCTCCGTGTGAAATGATGGAAATCTTTGTTAAGCTAGTCCAGACTTTTTTTAGTTTTCCACTTCTTCTTCTCTCGGCTGCTCCTGTTAGGAGTTGCCACAGCAGATCATCTCCTTCCATAACTTTCTGTCCTCGTCATCTTGTTCTGTTACCCCCATCACCTGCATGTCCTCTCTCACCACATCCATAAACCTTCTCTTAGGCCTTCCTCTTCTCCTCTTACCTGGCAGCTCTATCCTTAGTACCCTTCTCTCGTTATATCCCTCATCTCTCCTCTGCACATGTCCAAACCAACGCAATCTCACCTCCCTGACTTTGTCTCCCAACCGTCCAACTTGACCCTCTAATGTCCTCATTCCTAATCCTGTCCATCCTTGTCACACCCAATGCCAATCTTAACATCTTTAACTCTGCCACCTCCAGCTCTGTCTCCTGTGCCACCGTCTCCAGCCCATATAACACAGCTGGTCTCACTACTGTCCTGTAGACCTTCCCTTTCACTCTTGCTGATATCCATCTGTCACAAATCACTCCTGACGCTCTTCTCCACCCACTTCACCCTGCCTGCACTGTCTTCTTCACCTCTCTTCTACAATCCCCATTACTCTGTACTGTTGATCCCAAGTCTTTAAACTCATCCACCTTCACCAACTCTACCCCTCTCATCCTCACCACTCCACTGACCTCCCTCTCATTCACACACATGTATTCTGTCTTGGTGGTCCTACTGACCTTCATTCCTCTTCTCAGAGAGCTCAGAGCCGATCCCTGATGTAATCCCACCTCCATCACTCCTACCGCAGACCTCACCATGGTCACACTTCTCTCGTACATATCCTGTACAACTCTTCAGTGGCATAGCTAGGGGGGCAAGGGGGGACATCTGTCCCCGGGCGCAGCATCCAGCGGGCGCCAAATTGATGTTAAATTCCCTTCCCCATTGCATTTTGGCAAACAGGAGGGGGCGCAAAATCTTCAGTTGTCCCCGGGCGCTGAAAACCCCAGCTACGCCTCTGTCACTCTTACATACTTCTCTGCCACTCCCGACTTCCTCATACGATACCACAGCTCCTCTCAGTCACCCTGTCATTCTTTCTCCAGGTCCACAAAGACGCCATAAAACTTCTTCTGGCCTTCTCTCTACTTCAACATCAACACCCTCAGAGCAAACATCTCATCTGTGGTGCTCTTTCTTGGCATGAAACCATCCTGCTGCTCACTAATCATCACCTCACAGAAAAGTCAGCCATCGTTCAGCACAGTGCAGCAACTAATATAACATTCTGAAACCCACTTAAACCAATTCAGAGTCGCAGGATGGCACACTAGGTATATGGCAGGAGTCAGCTGTGGATCAGATGCCCACTCGGGCTCACATTCATGTCTCTAGTTAGGGGCATTAGAGAGAAAATAAATAAATAAAGTAGAGGAGGAAGACTCGAGCAGATGTGAGGAGAAGGTGGGGACTGGACAGGGACAAAGACCAGAAACAGGATTTCTAACCTGGGATGCTGCATGCATGAAGTAACAGAGGTAACCACTGCAATCCTGTGCTGCCTACTGGTGTGATGGAAACTGTGGGTGTCAACGGCCCAAACCCCAACACGAACGCAGTGCCGGGTTCAAATAAAGGTTAGCTTATTAACCAAATCACCTCAGACCAGTTACAATAAGCACAAAACACACAGGTTTTCACTTCTCACAATAACTCATCACTGCACTGCCCTCCTCCAGTCAAGTGTTGCCCTACGTCCTCCCAGCGCCGACTTGGCCTGGTAAGGGAGTGCGGACCCTTTTATCTCAGACCCGGGAGTCCTTCTGGTGTCGGGGCAATTGCCCTTTGAAGCACTTCTGGGTCACATGGAAGTCCATTATAACAGGGAGCTTGTCTTCCTACAGGGCCCTCTCGCGGCACCCAGTGACCCCAGCAGGGCTGCCCTGCCGGACTACATTTCCCAGCATTCCCTGCTGGCTTCCCACTAGGCACGGATATCCGGTACTGCTGCCATCTAGCGTGCTGGGGTAATAAGAACTCCCCAGCAATATCTTTTCTTTTCTGATCCATCCTTCTGGGTCTGCTTCTTGTTTCCTCCCCGGCCGGGATGCCCGTCCAGCCCATGTGGCATCTTCACTGGTTAATTAATAAATTGAAATGAGTAAAAGGTAAAGAAGAGATTCTTCATGCTGTGAAAAGACCCCTGAGACTTGCTTGTTGTTGTTATGACTTCGGGTCTCGAAGAACGCACGTCCTAAAAACACTTCCACTAGAAGGGGTTGGGGGGCTGGGGGAGGGGGGGTCTACTGCCACCATCTTGCTAAATAAACACTATGACTGAAAATTCCAGTAATGGCAACATAGCCTTAACGCTACATTCGTATTACAAGCCTCATTCTCCAATTCTGATTTTTTTTTTGCCCAGATAGGCCAATCCGATCTTGACAGCTCACAATCGATAAGTACAAGTGACCTTTAGGTGACTGTCACGTGAACACATCTGTCATTCGAAATGGCATGCATGCGCACATTGATGCCCAATGCGTCGCCAACAACAAAAAAGTCACACTTGTGAGACGACCCGTGGTATTAACACCGACAAAATGGACACGCCAGTAGCTATCGTACGCAACGCATTTTGCTCTGGAGGACGGAAGCGGTTTGTCAGATGTAAACGATTACGTTAATAGATAGATAGAATTCTTTATTGTCATTATGCATACACATAACAAGATTTTTTGTTGGTAGGACTCGGCTTCAAGGCAGAATACTTAAAATACACAATACACTAGAAATAGATAGATAGATAGATAGATAGATAGATAGATAGATAGATAGATAGATAGATAGATAGATAGATAGATAGATATATAGGACTAATAAAGTTATCTATCTATCTATCTATCTATCGGGAAATTCCCATACTCCAGCAGCAGCATACTGATAAAGACAATATTAAATTAAAGATTGATAACAATGCAGGTATACAGACAGACAATAACTTTGTATAATGTTAACGTTTACCCCCCAGTGGAATTGAAGAGTCGCATAGTGTGGGAGAGGAACGATCTCCTCAGTCTGTCAGTGGAGCAGGACGGTGACAGCAGTCTGTCGCTGAAGCTGCTCCTCTGTCTGGAGATGATCCTGTTCAGTGGATTCTCCATGATTGACAGGAGTCTGCTGTTACGTTGTCATTCATTTTACCCACTGTCTGTCTTTCTTTCATTCATATGTTACGTAGGCACGTACCTTTTACCTTCGTTAATCTCATTCTCTAACCAGGCCTCAGGAGCTAACCAGTGTAACACTGTCCACCATCCCTTTCGTTATTCTGGCACATTGTTGACATCCGTGAGTAACAACAACGTACTAAACTGGAAGGTGGTCTACGCATGCGTGGAATTCACGAACAAACAACGATCAAGATCCAAATGAAGATTATATATAAAGATTAGTTAATTTAAAGCACAACAATTTGTTTAGTTTGAATGTCTGTGTTTTGAGGTGTGACTGGAGTACTACAGTCTTCAGTACTATAAGCCTGGAGGAGATTTTTAATGCAATGCCTATGTTTTAGCTGTCTCTCTACTGCCATCGAGTGCTGCTTCTTCTAATTCATTCACGGACAAACAAAGATCAAGATCCAAATGAAGATTATATATAGAGATTATAATGTATAGTGTGGTAGTTTCACTTTCCAAGCCCACTTTTCCAGAGCAAGGTCACGGGGAAGCTGCAGCCTGTTCCAGCAATTATTGAATGCAAGGCAGGAACGGAACAATTCCCAGACAGGGTGCCATCCCATCATAAGCTGAACACACACACACACACACACACATCAGGGGCCAATTTAGCGTTGCCAGTCCACCTAACCTGCGTGTGTTTGGACTTTGTGAGGAAACTGAAGCCCCCCTGGAAGGGAGACACAGGGAGAACATGCAAACTCCATGCAATGCAGGGAGCAACTGGGACTTGAAGGCCAGTCTCTTTGTTTGCGAGGCAGCAGCGCTTCCACTGCCCCGCCCTCTGTCTCCAGTAGTAATTAGCATATATGCAAAACAGTGCACAGCGGAGAGTCTTCACGGGGCCGTTCCTGTATCTGAATGCTGAGCCGCTCTATAAATTAAGGACTGTGGCTGGCCTGAGAATTTCTTTTTCTTTTTCTCTTTTTTGTTTTCTTAGTCAGCCCACCTCAGCAGTCAGTTAATTGCCCCACAAGTCCCATTTATTTTAAAAAGGGCGCATTTTGTTAAGTGCATTGGGCTACTGGTTATTAAAGACAAAGACCCAGAATATCTCCGTTCCCCCCCCCCCCCCCATAAAAAGTTTTTTTTCTTTCCCCCGTTACTATGGTAACCAGTCTTGCTATTAAAGCATTCTTTTTAATTTAAGTGCGCGAGACTAAGCCAAGTAAATTCAGAAGCACTTAGGCCGACTGAAAATCTTCACATTAAAAAGAATTTGCTGCCAACTGTCAGGCAGATCCAGCCTTGAATGATCTGTGTTTATAAGTAAGCTTAATTTAATGTGTTGTTTTTTTTATTGTTTATTAGCTCACTTGCTTTGAGTCTAAAGAGCTCTGACGGAGTGCCCTGCGCATTTACAGTATATCTAGATCTCGGATGAAGCGGAAACGGGATTTATGGAGGATAGGAAGGAAGAATATGCGCACTTCAGGGCCAGTCATTCTTCTGTCTGTCAGCAGAGGGCAGAGTTACGATAATCCGTTCTATGAATCCACTGCTTCTGCTACATGGACAAAGCTGGCATCACTGGGGGCATTCTGTGTTTTGATTTCTCCCGTGCCTGCAATGCCATCCACCCATCCCTGTTAAGGGGCAAACTTAGACATATGCAGGTGGGTGAGCCTATGATGTCCTGGATAAAATGGATTATCTGTCCCGAAGACAGATGTTTTCCTGGTGGGTTTCTACAGTGGGCTTCAGTTTCCTTCCAAAGACATGAAGGTTTGGTGATTTGGTGACGCTAAAATGACAATGAGCTCATGCCCCGTCCAGGGATTTTGTTTCTTTCTCACGCACGATGCTTGCTGGGATGGGCACAACCCCGGATTGACGAATGTCCTCGGAATTTAATGGATGTTTCGGGCAATTCACAACACAGCGAAGCCGAACCTTTTCTCAACGTGATGATATGTCGCACTGCCACCTGGTGGAATCTTCCAGATTTACGTAAAGTATGCGCGCAAGTATGGACAGTTAAACACTTGTGTAGGCAGCAGCGTCCGCTGGAACATGTGTCACGTCGCGTGAAGTACAGTGGTGTGAAAAACTATTTGCCCCCTTCCTGATTTCTTATTCTTTTGCATGTTTGTCACACAAAATGTTTCTGATCATCAAACACATTTAACCATTAGTCAAATATAACACAAGTAAACACAAAATGCAGTTTTTAAATGATGGTTTTTATTATTTAGGGAGAAAAAAAATCCAAACCTACATGGCCCTGTGTGAAAAAGTAATTGCCCCCTTGTTAAAAAATAACCTAACTGTGGTGTATCACACCTGAGTTCAATTTCCGTAGCCACCCCCAGGCCTGATTACTGCCACACCTGTTTCAATCAAGAAATCACTTAAATAGGAGCTGCCTGACACAGAGAAGTAGACCAAAAGCACCTCAAAAGCTAGACATCATGCCAAGATCCAAAGAAATTCAGGAACAAATGAGAACAGAAGTAATTGAGATCTATCAGTCTGGTAAAGGTTATAAAGCCATTTCTAAAGCTTTGGGACTCCAGCGAACCACAGTGAGAGCCATTATCCACAAATGGCAAAAACATGGAACAGTGGTGAACCTTCCCAGGAGTGGCCGGGCCGACCAAAATTACCCCAAGAGCGCAGAGACGACTCATCCGAGAGGTCACAAAAGACCCCAGGACAACGTCTAAAGAACTGCAGGCCTCACTTGCCTCAATTAAGGTCAGTGTTCACGACTCCACCATAAGAAAGAGACTGGGCAAAAACGGCCTGCATGGCAGATTTCCAAGACGCAAACCACTGTTAAGCAAAAAGAACGTTAGGGCTCGTCTCAATTTTGCTAAGAAACATCTTAATGATTGCCAAGACTTTTGGGAAAATACCTTGTGGACTGATGAGACAAAAATTGAACTTTTTGGAAGGCAAATGTCCCGTTACATCTGGCATAAAAGGAACACAGCATTTCAGAAAAAGAACATCATACCAACAGTAAAATATGGTGGTGGTAGTGTGATGGTCTGGGGTTGTTTTGCTGCTTCAGGACCTGGAAGGCTTGCTGTGATAGATGGAACCATGAATTCTACTGTCTACCAAAAAATCCTGAAGGAGAATGTCCGGCCATCTGTTTGTCAACTCAAGCTGAAGCGATCTTGGGTGCTGCAACAGGACAATGACCCAAAACACACCAGCAAATCCACCTCTGAATGGCTGAAGAAAAACAAAATGAAGACTTTGGAGTGGCCTAGTCAAAGTCCTGACCTGAATCCAATTGAGATGCTATGGCATGACCTTAAAAAGGCGGGTTCATGCTAGAAAACCCTCAAATAAAGCTGAATTACAAACAATTTTGCAAAGATGAGTGGGCCAAAATTCCTCCAGAGTGCTGTAAAAGACTCATTGCAAGTTATCGCAAACGCTTGATTACAGTTATTGCTGCTAAGGGTGGCCCAACCAGTTATTAGGTTCAGGGGGCAATTACTTTTTCACACAGGGCCATGTAGGTTTGGATTTTTTTTTCTCCCTAAATAATAAAAACCACCATTTACAAACTGCATTTTGTGTTTACTTGTGTTATATTTGACTAATGGTTAAATGTGTTTGATGATCAGAAACATTTTGTGTGACAAACATGCAAAAGAATAAGAAATCAGGAAGGGGGCAAATAGTTTTTCACACCACTGTATAAACCTGGCCTAAGTTGAAGGACCTGCTTGAAGCGCTGGATGCAGATTAAGGTCATACCCAGAACGGAGCGATGGCAGGTTTAGGGGCATTGCTCAATTGGTCCAATGGAGTGGGGTCACTTCTGGCATTTATGGGATTTGAACTGGCAACCTTCTGATTGCCGGTGCAGATCCTTAGCCTCAGTGCCACCACTTTGCCTTACCGACACATATGGTGTGGTCAGGGTGTGTGAATTGGATGCTGTATAGCGCCCGACCCGGCACAGACTGACACAGAGGCACGTGTAAAATCCAACAAGACTTTATTTTTTCTTCACCTGGAGGGCACGTCTTCCCTGTGAACCCCCCCCAGCCACAACACAGTCCCAAGCACAGTAACACACACAAATCACAACCCTTCCTCTGGCACCACCACCACCACTCCTCCCGGGCAACCTCGTCCTCTTCCTCCCGATTCTGGCTCCTGAGTGGTGGACGCCGGCCCCTTTTTATAGCCCACCCGGAAGTGCCCCAGGTGCTTGATCACCTGTTCCTAATTGCACTTCTGGGCGGGGCTGTAGACTTGTCCAGGTTGGCTCTGGGATCCACGCAGCACCCCCTGGCGGCCACCCCCAGATCCCCACAGGGTTGTGTAGAACTCCATCTCACTCCATGGAGCCCTGCAGGAAACTGAGGCCACCATCGTCAATCAGGGAGGCTGCCACCAAAAGTCCCAGGGGGAGGTACTGAGGAACCCATAAGTAGAACATAAGTAGAAGGGGCATCCCGGCCGGGCATGGGATCTGGTTGCCCGCCACAGATGATGCAGGGAAGTCGCTCAAACTGCCAGCTTTGCGATGGTGGTCACTAAGAAAATGCAACTTCATACGTTGTACAACAGCAGTGGTGTCGCGGCCCACTTTTTTTTCCTATGTAGGTGTCCCCACCAGAGGGGCCCCCCCCTTACTGAATCAAGCATGACTATCAGAGCAGGAATGGTGACTTTCGCATGGTCATCCGAGTGCTTAAGGGACCCCCCCTTACTGAATCAGGCACAATCTCTGGAGCCCCGGGGTGGGTATGGAATCAAGGCGTGTTGATCGAGCGTTGGAGCAGCAAACCACTGCGACCCACGGCCATCATAAACACCAACAACTCGTAGCGCACTGGCGGCCAAAATTTGCTGCTAATTTGACAGTTGCGTATTGCCCTACAGCTGCCCCTTGTCCTCACAGACAGGAGTGGTCTGTCTACTGCTGCGCCCCATCAGATAAAGTACGTGCTCTGATCTGTTTCTTTTACTCTTAACCAGTGTTGCAGTCGGCCTTTAATTGACCCTTTTGTAACACTCTGTAATTTGTGCCCGATTCCATTGGTCCCTTTCATCGGTGGTCTGCATTCAAACACAGTACCGCCATTGACTGGATGTTTTTTGGATGGCCGCCCGTTCTTCATTTCCCAGTGCTGTTCCAACAAGTACATCTACTGCCACAACACTGTTTTCAAGTCGGCTTAAATCTAACTACGTTGTGCAATCGCAGGCCGTCTTTACAGCATTATAGCCCCCCCACCCCGAGCAAAGCAGTGCACTTAACCACTCAGCAAGTCACAACATACATAGATTAGCATGGGAACCCCCTGAGCAACTGCCCAGCATGCCCATGCGTTAAGACGGCCCAGGTACAATCTCCCATACGACTGCACATTCACCTGGGGGGTCTGTTACCAGTCGTCCTTCAGGTCACTTGTTCATTATGATTGTTAGCAGAGAGCCACATATAGCACAAGTATCCCTTATGCTACGTATCAGCCTGGGGAAGTCCTGCTACATTACCAATGTCAGTCAGTCAGTCAGTCATTTCCCAACCCGCTATATCCTAACTACAGGGTCATGGGGGTCTGCTGGAGCCAATCCCAGCCAGCACAGGGCGCAAGGCAGGAAACAAACCTTGGGCAGGGCGCCAGCCCACAGTAGACATTACCAATGTTCTTCCAATAAATAATGACAGTAAGTCTCAAGTTAAGAGGCATGTCCCTAGTCATGGTGACCCAATGTTATTTTAATACAAGCTACTCTCCATTAGGGTATGTTATGGTCCAAATCTTGGTCCATACTATGCTGAATCACCTGCAACCACAGGCCTAGCTGGGTGGTTCTTCACATTCTGTGTACTGAGCATACTGTCCCCTGAAAATGGGCTTCCTTCTTTAGTGGCATACTAGTGTGACATACATCATTCATGCTTCTTCTTCTTCTTCTTCTTCTTCTTATGGCCTCAATGGGATGTGCTGCATTCCGTGCAAACCTTTTTTCTAGCTGACCAGGCCTTTTATCATGACAGGGTTCAAACGAGGTGGTGGAGATCTTGAACAGGTTGATGGTGTGAGTGTGCAGCTTAAGAGCATTTGGGCAGTTGGGGATAGCCATTAATTTAAATAGCAGGTGGGATGGCAACCAGGGTGTTTAGCAAACCCCAAATCCCTAAACACGATCACACCAAGAGTCCTGGGTCCAAATAATGGAAGGTTTATTCAGTTCACCTCCACAAAGTATCACAAGCACACACTATATAGGTTTTCTTCCCTGACTATACCTCTTTTCTTCTTTCTCCTGCAGCTGAGTGTTGCACTATGTCCTCCCAGCTCCGACTCGCCTGGACAAGGGAGTGCAGTCCCTTTTATTAAGGACCCGGGAGTACTTCCGGTGTCAGGGCCACTGCCCGAACGAAGTACTTCCTGGTCATACCGGAAGTCCTGTTTTAGGAAGCATATCTCCCGACAGCACCCCCTTGTGGTACCCATGGTCCCCAGCATTGCTGTATTGCTGGACTACATCTCCCAGCATTTTTTTTTACTGGTTCCCAAATGGGTGCTGATAAAGAGGGCTGCTGCCATCTCCTGTTCTGGAGGAATAAAAAGTCCCCAGCAATACCTTCCACTTCCGGTGGGCTAGTCTGTCCATCTCCTCTGGCCGTCACTTCCGGGTCTGGCTCCTTCTTTCCTCATGGTCGGGATACCCATCTGTCTGCTCTGAGCCTCCTGTCCTGGTAAGGAGCCATCAACCTTCTCTGGCCATGTGGCATTTATAATAAAAGGAGAGTGTCCACATCCATCCATCTATTTTCCAACCCGCTGAATCCGAACACAGGGTCACAGGGGTCTGCTGGAGCCAATCCCAGCCAACACAGGGCACAAGGCAGGAACCAATCCCAGGCAGGGTGCCAACCCACCACAGGAGTGTCCACATTCTATGTGATAATAATGACATTATAAACCTTAACTAGCCACTCTATAAGTCCATGAGGCAGCTGAAGCAATGTTGGGGTTGGAGAGTGGAAGAAGAAGAAGAAAAACGTCCTATCGGTACAAGTGTCCATCATCTGCTTGCCCATGGTCTTATTGTCCTCTTCGTGCCAGTTAATGTTTTCATTGATTAGTCAATCTTTATTGTCACACTATTGTACCACTCCTGGAGATCAGTAATGCCCTGAGGAATTCTTGGACCCCACTAGCAGATCCAGGTGTTCCTGCCGTCATTATCCTCTATTTTTATTTAGCGTGCCAGGCAACCTCTGAGACCCCTGTCATGTACAGTATAGCAGGTTCCCATGCACAACATAGTGAGGCTCCCTGCTGCCATCTACTGGAATAAACTTGACAACTGCATTTTCACCTGGTTCTGAATAGGACGAAGATGATGTCTAGGCTGGACATGTTGGGCTACTTCAGTTGAAGAGACAATCTGCCCAGGAAAGAGAGACATTCTGTTAGCCTCCTGACATTGGCATAAATGATACGGGCCCGGTGCCTTTAGGTACTTTGGTGGTGGCATAATACTTCTCTTTTTTTCTTGTAGGTAACTCAAGACAAGATCATCTGTCTCCCCAGTCACATTTCAGCTGACTCCCCGGGCGAAATTGACTGCCAGCAGTTTGTGGAGAGGAGCCGCAATGCCAGCAGTAAGGCCTTGACTCCAGTGTCATCTTCTAGTCCTAGCCCTGTTGCCCAAGGGGCTGTCCGTGAGATGAATGGTCTTAAGAACAATCTGGACCTCCAGCAGTACAGCTTCATAAACCAGATATGCTATGAGCAGGCTCTCCACTGGTATGCCAAGTACTTCCCGTATCTTGTGGTGATCCACACGCTCATCTTCATGATTTGCAGCAGCTTCTGGTTCAAGTTCCCTGGAACGAGCTCCAAAATCGAGCACTTCATTTCTATCCTGGGCAAGTGCTTTGACTCCCCTTGGACCACACGGGCCCTCAGTGAGGTGTCCGGCGAAGGTCAGGATGATAAGAATGGAGCCAGTAAGCTCAAAGCTAGTGCTCCTCTCTCCAAGTCTAACTCTGACGTGTCTAGGGTTGAGGTGGCCGCAGGGAATGACGAAACTGTAAGCTTAGTGCGCTCCCCCTCTGTCAAGTCCCTCCCTGATAAAATTGTGGTCGAGCAGCCTGGAGCCTCCGTCCTGGACAAGAAGGAGGGAGAGCAGGCCAAGGCCTTGTTTGAGAAGGTGAAGAAGTTCAGGGTTCATGTAGAAGAAGGTGACATCCTGTACTCCATGTATGTGCGGCAGACGATTCTGAAGGTGTGCAAGTTTGTGCTGATTATCATCTATAATGCAGCTTTGGTCCCCAACATCAATTTTATAGTTCCGTGCTCCTTAGGAGTAGAAGATATGACAGGCTATGACAGCTTCTGCTGCAACCACACCAAGGCCCATCTGTTCTCCAAGTTAGCTATTTGCTATATCTGCTTTGTGGGGGTCTATGGCCTGCTGTGCCTCTACACCCTCTATTGGCTCTTTCACCGACCCCTGAAGGAGTACTCCTTCGAATACGTCCGCCAAGAAACGGGCATCAGTGACATACCGGATGTGAAGAACGACTTTGCCTTCATGCTGCACCTCATCGACCAGTACGATTCGTTGTACTCTAAGCGCTTTGCAGTATTCCTCTCAGAGGTCAGTGAGAGCAAACTGCGGCAGCTAAACCTGAATCACGAGTGGACTGCCGATAAGCTGCGGCAGCGGCTGCAACGTAATGCCCACAACCGCCTGGAGCTCCATCTCTTCATGCTGTCGGGTCTTCCAGACACCGTCTTTGAAATCGCAGAAGTGGAGTCATTGAAGCTGGAGCTCTTGAACGATGTCGCCATCCCTCCTCTGATCTCCCAACTGGTCTGCCTGGAGGAACTGACGTTATTCAACTGCCCCGCCAAGCTGCAACTGGCCGCCCTGTCATTCCTGCAGAGCCACCTCAAAGTCTTGCGGGTCAAGTTTGATGATCTTCGCCAGCTTCCTCTGTGGATGTATACGCTGAATAGTCTTGAAGAACTGCACCTGATTGGCTCCCTCACACAAGAGCTCTCTAAAAACATCTCTCTGGACTCTTTAAGGGAGCTGAGGAACCTGAAGATCCTGACTATTAAGAGTAACCTGATTAAGATCCCCCAGAGTGTGGTGGACGTAGCCACCCATCTGCAAACACTGTGCATCTACAACGACGGCACTAAGCTGCTCACTCTGAACAATGTGAAGAAGCTCTTCAACCTCACGCACCTGGAGCTGGTCCACTGTGACCTGGAGCGCATCCCACATGCCATCTTCAGTCTGAACAACCTGCAGGAGCTGGATCTGAAAGAGAACCACCTCAAGTCCATCGAGGAGATTCTGAGCTTCCAGCACTGCCGCCGCCTGACTACTCTCAAGCTGTGGTACAACAGCATCACCTACATCCCCGAGCACATCAGGAAGCTCAAATCCCTGGAGCGCCTGTTCCTGAGTCACAATAAGATTGACACGCTCCCATCTCAGCTCTTCCTGTGCACAAAGCTGCGTCACTTGGATCTCTCCTACAACTACATCCGAGTCGTACCTCCGGAAGTCGGTGTGCTGCAGAGTCTCCAGTACCTGTCTCTGTCCAACAACTCCCTCGATTCCATCCCGGACGAGCTGTTTTTCTGCAAAAAGCTCAGGACCTTTAAGCTGGCTAATAATAACCTCACATCGCTCTCTCCCAAAGTGGGCAACTTAACCTTGCTCACCAAACTGGACCTGAAAGGAAACCACTTGGAGGTTTTGCCCTTGGAAATTGGGGAGTGTAGCTCTCTCAGGCGCGCTGGCCTCATTGTGGAGGACACCCTGTTCGATCTTCTGCCGCCTGAGATTCGAGAGCAAATGAAAGATGATTAAATGTCGATCGTGGGGTTTGGATGGTGGGCAGGCTGGCGTGTCCATTAAGTATCATTTTTAAATGGAGGGTTAATTCACAATATAGTTGAGGTTTGCCCATTTTTGTATTTTTTGTTGACAATTCTAAATGAAATCTACCCCACTTTATGCTGCATGAGGACAAATGCTGGGCCCTACTATAGTGTGCCTCCCCCTTCCTTAACTGTGCCTTTCACTCACCATTTAAGAGAGAGATCAGCCCGAGGTGTGCTGATTGATTGACCTCTCATTGAAGTCAGATAGTTTTCACCATTAATTTCTCATCGTCCACATGGCTAAGACTTTTTGCAGATCTTATCCTAATAATGTGAACCAAGTGCATGTGCAGTGGGGGAATTTTGTCACGTTAAAACCCTAAAAGAAATGAAGGAAGCGTGCATCATCTCGCAGCCGTGTGGCGACGTTAGCTTTCTAACTTCTATTTAGTTCTCTCAGTCGATCAATCTCCTGCGTGTTCTCGCTTGTTACGTCTCTCGCGTGCTCTCCATTTCCCTCTGTTTCCTCAACTTCAATCTCCCTTCCTGTTTCCTACATACCCTTGTCAGGATCCTATCCCTCTACTATGTACTTTGCTTGTTCAGACGGTCTCTCTTCCTCTGCTACCATGCACATTCTCCATCTCTGCAATGCTCTCTGTTTATCTCATGCACACAAGAACTGCTTGGCCCTCCTTCTCTCTCTCCCTCTGCCTCATTTTGTCTCATTTTCACTTCTCTCTCTTCCTCTCTCTCTCTCTTCAAGCCCTGTCACATTACGTGATTTTTTTTTTTTTTTAACATCGATTTTCATTCGCGATTTGGAGACAGTCGTGACTTAATTTCTTGACTTCCAGTTGTGTCGTCTGATAGCCCCAGGAATTCAGTCTCAGTTATGATTTTTTTTTGCATATTTTTTGATCGTGTAAAAAAATTAATCAATCAAAGTCAGAGTTTTTGGGGCATCTTGTGGCCATCCCCGTATACTTTTAACAAGAAAACGTGTGTTAGATTACAGAAAGAGAGTTGTCCCAACTTGGAGACTCTTTCAAATTTCAGGCATTCTGGGAAGAAGGGGCGGGCCCGGTGGACAGAACCTGGAAGTGATGTCAGAGAGGGAACGGTGTTCTTTTCTGCTGAGGAAAGTGTAGAGAGGGCGACATGGTGGCGCAGTGGGTAGCGCTGCTGCCTCGCAGTTGGGAGACCTGGGGACCTGGGTTCGCTTCCTGGGTCCTCCCTGCGTGGAGTTTTCATGTTCTCCCTGTGTCTGTGTGGGTTTCCTCCCACAGTCCAAAGACATGCAGGTTAGGTGGACTGGCGATTCTAAATTGGCCCTAGTGTGTGCTTGGTGTGTTTGTGTGTGTGTCCTGCGGTGGGTTGGTGCCCTGCCCGGGATTGGTTCCTGCCTTGTGCCATGTGGTGGCTGGGATTGGCTCCAGCAGACCCCCGTGACCCTGTGTTCGGATTCAGCGGGTTGGAAAATGGATGGATGGAAAGTGTAGAGAGATTGTTCTCACACAGCGCCATCTCCTGTCTCGGCGGAGAATTATCACCTCCTCACCCTTTAAGCCGCTTCCCATGTGTACGCATGCGAGTGACAATAGTTAAGTGGTACGATGTTGTTGGGGTTTTAGGGTCAAAGATTCCTTTCCTGTCCTTATTTGTTAAATTTTCGTAATAGTAACTTTTTTTTTTATGTCTTAGACGCCATTTTAGGTATCCATCACTAGGTCCGTGTTCCGCATTTCTAAGGCGTGGCCACAGAGGTTGGTAATCGGAACGATCTGCGGATACCTAAGGACTTTCAAAACCCCTTTGCTAATTTTCTTGCGATTACCGTTTGCTGTTGACCTCGTTGCTTGTGTGTTTTGACTGGGATCGTTCTCTCTGGTTGTTATTTTTGATCCCCTAGCTTTGACCCTTTTTTTTTTTGGTGCTTTTACGCACATGTCCTGGTTTTTTCTCAAACATTTTACTTGCTACTTTGCTGTCGGAATGGTCTAAACAGTTCATGATTCCCTCCAATTTAATATAACTTTCATTTTTTATTTTTAGTTTTAGACCTGGGCTCTGCATGTACAGTACTGTGTAAAAGTTTTAGGCAGGTGTGAAAAAATGCTGTAAACAAAGAATGCTTTCAGAAATATAAATAACGATTGTTTATTGTTATCAATTTACAAAATGCAAAGTGAGTGAACAAAAGACAAATCTAAATCAAATCAATATTTGGTGTTCCTACCTTTTGCCTTCAAACCAGCATCAATTCTTACAGGTCCACTTGCACAAAGTCAGGGATTTTGTAGGATTCTAGTCAGGTGTCTGATCAGCCAATTCTACCAAACAGGTGCTAATGATCATCAATGTCACACGGAGGTTGAAACACAGTCAGTAACTGAAACAGAAACAGCTTAAAACTGGGTGAGGAACAGCCAAACTCTGCTACCAAGGTGAGGTTGTGAAGACAGTTTCATGTCATGGCGAGATTGAGCACAGCAACAAGACACAAGGTAGTTCTACTGCATCAGCAAGGTCTCTCCCAGACAAAGATCTCAAAGCAGACTGGGGTTTCAAGATGTGCCGTTCAAGCTCTTTTGAAGAAGCACAAAGAAACGGGCAACGTTGAGGATCGTAGACGCAGTGGTCGGCCAAGGAAACTTAGTGCAGCAGATGAAAGACACATCAAGCTTATTACCCTTCGAAATCGGAAGATGTCCAGCAGTGCCATCAGCTCAGAACTGGCAGAAACCAGTGGGACCCAGGTACACCCCATCTACTGTCCGGAGAAGTCTGGCCAGAAGTGGTCTTCATGGAAGAGTTGCAGCCAAAAAGCCATACCTCCGACGTGGAAACAAGGCCAAGCGACTCAAGTATGCACTAAAACATAGGAACTGGGGTGCAGAAAAATGGCAGCAGGTGCTCTGGACTGATGAGTCAAAATATGAAATATTTGGCTGTAGCAGAAGGCAGTTTGTTCATCGAAGGGCTGGAGAGTGGTACAATAATGAGTGTCTGCAGGCAACAGTGAAGCATGGTGGAGGTTCCTTGAATGTTTGGGACTGCATTTCTGCAAATGGAGTTGGAGATTTGCTCAGGATTAATGGTGTTCTCAATGCTGAGAAATTCAGGCAGATACTTATCCATCATGCAATACCATCAGGGAGGCGTAGGATTGGCCCCAAATTTATTCTGCAGCAGGACAACAACCCCAAACATACAGCCAAAGTCATTAAGAACTATCTTCAGCATAAAGAAGAACAAGAAGTCCTGGAAGTGATGGTATGACTCCCACAGAGCCCTGATCTCAACATCATCGAGTGTGTCTGGGATTACATGAAGAGACAGAAGGATGTGAGGAAGCCGACATCCACAGAAGATCTGGGGTTAGTCCTCCAAGATGTTTGGAACAACCTACCAGCCGAGTTCCTTCAAAAACTGTGTGCAGGTGTACCTAGAAGAATTGATGCTGGTTGAAGGCACACCAAATATTGATTTGATTTCGATTTCTCTTTTGTTCATTCACTGCATTTTGTTGATTGATGAAAATAAATGATTAACACGTCCATTTCTGAAAGCATTCTTTGTTTACAGCATTTTTTCCTCACACCTGCCTAAAACTTTTGCACACTACTGTATGTGTGAGAATTGAGAAGCCATGAGCTGGAAGTGCTCTGTATATAAATAAGAGGAATAAGAATAAGAAATGCAGGTGTTTTGGACCCGATGAAGGGCTTGTGTGTCTGATGTCTTTGTGTTTGACATATCACAACAGGACGGAAAAAAAGAAACAAAAGGGCCAAGATTGTGTCTGAACTCACTAAATCTGGAAATCCATTTTGTACAGCTCTGGCTCCGTCAGAGATCTGTTAGGACAGCAGTTCTCAAACTGTGGGGTGCGCCCCCCCCCCCCAGTGGCGTAATTTCGCTATTCGTAGAGAAATTTTAAACTTGTAGCGGTGTATCAGCAGCAAAAGATATAGGAATAAATTTTATTAGGGTTTCAAAAAAATGTTAGGGGGGCACACTTAAAACTGTTATGAAAACTCAGGTTGCAAATACTTAAAGACTGAGAAACGCTGTGTTAGGAAAAAGGGGCAAACTCGCGATATTTTGGAAATGTGAGACTCTGCTGGACAGTCGTCATAGTCGACTAATTTGTCAGCCACTGCAGTTCTTGTCGTGTAATCCGACGTCCACAGGCGACAAGATCAGCAATGGCAGTCGCCAAGTTCGACTTCTCCTCTGACTAGAAGTCGTGTAATGCGACGCTGGCTTTACTCGGCCTTCCTGCCTGTCTGGATCCTCTTTTTCGCACGCTGTTGCCGTCGGCTTTAGTCTTTTCCCTTGACTTTACCATATCTTTCATTCGCTAGCTTAGTCTTTCCCTTTCTCTCTGTTATTTCAGGCTTTCTCCCTGGCTGGTTTCCCTCTTTGTTGTGATGTTAGACCTTCTTTGCCTTTTCTTTTTTCCTGGTCTCTTCCTCTCTTTAGTTCCCGCTCGCTCAGTCCCACCATATCTCCCTCCCGTTACGTATCTAGAACAGTGTTTCCCAACCTGTGTGGTGTCACGACCCAGTTTATCACATGACAGTGTGTTCGTGACCCAACCAATTTAGCACAATTGTCTGAGCGAGGAGGTGGGGTGGACTCCCTTGGTGAACTGAGCTTGATTGTCAAAGCAAAGTTGATTACCAGAGTGTTGGAGTGTTAGATAAACCAAGCACAATCGCCAATGCTGTTCCTCCTTCGTTAATCGAGGACGATCGGGTTGGGGAAGTCATCCAGGATCTTGTCAAGATCCACCATCGATGCTTCCGCAGTGAACGGCTTCATCCAGTGCCACTGTGAATCGAACACGATCGATAGAGCGTTGGGTTTGCAGGGGGTTTCGTCTGGGGGTGCTGCCACGACCCACAGGTTGGGAAATGCTGATCTAGAACATAAGGAGTTTGACAAAGTAGAGGAAAACCTTCGGTCCACCAAGCTTGGTCGATGAGCTTATAGCTAAGTTGGCCCATCTGTAACAATTTTGAATGCTGTGCATAATTATTATTTTTGTGGTTATTTGGACATATTATTATTTATTTGGTTATTTATGGCACTGTTGTATACGGAAGCCGAGAGAGGATGTGCAATATCGTTATTTTTTTAAATCGTCGAGATAACAGACTAATTTTATCGAGATGTCGAGAAAACTAAAATGTGTTTTCTTGAGATAACGGAATCATTTCATCGGCATCTCCAGAAAACGAAACTTAACCTTTGCTCCTGGCATCAGGCTCGCTTAGATTGCGACGCCTATACAGCTGAAGCCTTGCTAACCGTCTTCTTAAATGACGGACACTAACGTTATTATTTTCTAAACTAAGGTATAAACATATTTCAGCCCGCGTCAGCCCTTGATTGAACACAAATGTGACGCGCTGATCAATACAGTTCTGCTCTTCTGCCATTTCAAACAGGACGTGGCTTCGATAAGCTAAACATTAAACGTTAGATACAATTATTTCATAATTTCGAGGAAACAAGATCTTTTCTTTTATCGAGATCTCGATAAAATAATTCTGTTATCTCGAGAAAACAAACTTTGTTTTCTCGATCTCGATAAAATTAGTCCGTTATCTCGAGGAGACAATTTGAAACAATAACGATATTGCACGTCCCCTCTCAGCTTCCGTAGTTATATGATCCTGTTGTTGTAGCCGTATTTAATTTTTTCACCCATTTCCGTGGTTTATTTTTTATTTTGATTTGATTATTTTTTGCTCATGTCTTTTTTTTTTTTTTATCCACATCGTGACTTTTGGAGACATGGCATGATCACAATCGTCATGCTGATGACGTCACGGATACGATGTATTTAAATACGACAGCCACCGTATGCCGTATCCTTCAATGGATATGCGTCGGACTAAACAACTCCCTTTAGCAGTCGTTGGTTTCCATTTCAGGGAGGCCCCAGTATTCGGTTTTTTGCTTCTGGTTACGGCTTTGTTTTGCCCCGACTTTTTATTCACGTCTTGCCCCTTGGGTACCGTTTCCTTTTTTTTTTTTTTTTTAATTTTTTACTCTCCCAGTTTTGACCATTTGCTCGGTGTTGTCTTTATGACTCTCTCCCGGTCCTGTTTATCCTTCTCACAATAATCCTCGGACACATCTTGTGTTTCGACAGGTCCCTGCCATCTCCTACTCCATTCAAAACATTTGATTTTTTTTGGAGTCCTTTGTCAACTGGCGACAAAACATTTTGGACCATTTAAAAATAGTTTTGAATGGTACAGGAGATGGGAGAGGCCATTAAGGAAGATTGAAAAGCCAGGAGTGGAGAAAGAAAACCACGAGTGACTAGCCCAATACAGTCATATAAAAAAATCTGGGAACCCCTCTTAATTCTTTGGATTTTTGTTTCTCATTGGCTGAACTTCCTTTTAATATCTGACATGCCTTATGGACACAGTAGGATTTCAGCAGTGACATTAAGTTTATTGGATTAACAGAAAATATGCAATATGCATCATAACAAAATTAGACAGGTGCATAAATGTGGGCACCTCAACAGAGATATGACATCAATACTTAGGTGAGCCTCCTTTTGGCCTCTAGACGCTGTCCTCCTATAGCCTCTGATGAGTGTCTGGATTCTGGATGGAGGTCTTGTTGACCATTCTTCATACAAAATCTCTCCAGTTCAGTTCAATTTGATGGACAGCCTGCTTCAAATCATCCCATAGATTTTCGATGATATTCAAGTCAGGTGACTGTGACAGCCATTTCAGAACATTGTACTTCTCCCTCTGCATGAATGCCTTTGTAGATTTCCAACTGTGTTTTGGGTCATTCTCTTGTTGGAATATCCAACCCCTGCGTCACTTCAAATTTGTGACTGATGCTTGAACATTATCCTGAAGAATTTGTTGATATTGAGTTGAATTCATCCGACCCTCGACTTTAACAAGGGCCCCAGTCCCTGAACTAGCCACACAGCCCTACAGCATGATGGGACCTCCACCAAATTTGACAGGAGGTAGCAGGTGTTTCTCTTGGAATGTGGTGTTCTTCTTCCGCCATACAAAGCGCTTTTTGTTCTGACCAAATAACTCCATTTTTGTCTCATCAGTCCAAAGCACTTTGTTCCAAAATGAATCTGGCTTGTCTAAATGAGCATTGGCATACAACAAGCTGACTCTGTTTGTGGTGTGAGTGCAGAAAGGGCTTCTTTCTCATCACCCTGCCATACAGATGCTACCACTACAAAAAGGTTGGGGTGCCGTAAGTTTAATCGAAAAACTGAAAAGACAGCCGGCTGAAAGATGGCTCAAGCAAAAAAAAAAAATATGGCAGGTCAAGAATATCCGTGCGATTGAATCGGAGGAACTCCGTCCTCTGCACCTTCCGGAAACGAGACATTCTTATACTCTGAGGACCAGAAGGGGTGGGGTTTCACGGGTAGGCAGTCCCTCTTGGCTGCAGGTAGTGTTAGTGCCAGCGTCAGCGCCCCCTCTCATCTTGGGGTGGGATTGCTTACCTCTTCAGAGCCAGGAAGGTGGTCCCCAGACGCACATGCATGATACCACAAAAATGATAGTTATGCACAACAAATATTCAAAAATCATTACATCAACATCTTATCCTGATGTATTTTTTTAAATGTGTTTTCCAAGTTCTTACAGCTTGGCATTTTTTTTTCCTTGATTTCCTTTCATGAAGAGGTGCTTTGAGGATTCCAACTACTAAGCGTCTTCAACTGCAGAACTCAGTTGTTTCCTGATTTCCATGAACAAGTGCTTCTCAGATGTACTGTATGTACTTCCCTTGGTCTCCACTAGGTGTCCTCAACTAGCAGTTCTGTTTTCATAAACCCTTTGAGGGACAAAGAGCTTCCTGGAATCTGCTTTGCTTGTGCTTCCCTTAGCCTCCACTAGGTGTCTTTGTGTACTCTGTACTTAACTACATGGCTTCACATTTAGTCGTTTGGGTGGCACGGTGGCACAGTGATAGTGCTGCTGCATTGCAGTTAGGACACCAGGGTTCACGTGCCAAGTCCTTGCGTGAAGCTGTGTGGGTTTAGGTTAGATGAATTGGCAATGCTGAACTGGCCCTACTGTGGGGACATGTGTGTTTATACTATGATAGACTGGCACCCTGCCCAGGGTTTGTTCCTGCCTGGCACTCTTTGCCAGCTGGGATAGGCCCCAGCACCCTGCAACCCTAGTCTGTGTTAAGCGGGTTAGAAAATGACGCTTAATGTTTCACATTTAAGGCGCAGAGTTGCTTACATTTGATGCCCAGCTCCCTTCATTTTCAAGGGTCTGTCAAGTTTTGGGGTCGGGTACGGCTTTCTTTACACTGCCCAGCAGATGACTCTTTTCAGATGTGACCCTACTCAAAATTGCTTAATGCGTTACATTCGACTGTATCAAAGTGAAAGACTTGAGATGCCAGTTTGAATCATCCACGCCAACCTGGCCCTAAAATCTGCAAGCCCCTCCATCAGACTATTAAAAACAAAGTGACCCTTGGAATCGGCCACAAGCGTGCCAATCAACACCCCTCTGAAAGTGGCCTATTCCTTTAGTAGTTAATGCTTTGCAATCCAAGGAGGAGTAGAACATTTGTGATGATGGATGGTCACGTTGGGTTGGGGGGGTCCACCCATTGAAGACCTCTGGAATCCCCTCCTCCCCCCCATTTCCCAATGAACTGACCAGATGTGACACATCTGGCGCTCCCATTGCCTTACAGACACAGCTAACCAAAGCGAAGAGAAGTCGGTCGGCCACATCAGATGCTGGTGAGCCGCGTCCACTGCCTTTATCTCTTTTTTGTTTTTCAGAAGGGGGCTTCTTTCTTGTCAGTAGTCTTTAGTTTTATCAAAGGCTTTAATTTTTTCAGTTTAAATGTATAAAAACTCTTTTGTTTTTTTTTCCACCATGAAGAATGCAGCCTACATAGCTGTGTTAAGTATTTTCTCTGTGAGAACCTGGATGGCAACTCCAGAAACTGCATGGCCAAATAAATAAACGATAAGACGTCGATGGCTGGTCTCCAGTGGGTTTGCTTTACCGCCGCCATTTCTTTTCCGCCTCCTAGCACTCGTGACCGCTACGGGCTCATCATCCCGTCCACGTTCAGTCAAATTCTTGATTCTGCAGTCGCACAGTACTGTATTCCTCCATCGTTCATTTGGAGCAGGGGTCCCCAGCTCTGGTCCTGGAGGACCACCGCGGCTGCAGGTTTTCATTCTAACCCTTTTCTTAATTGGTGACCTGTTTTTGCTGCTAATTAACTTCTTTTGAATTCATTTTAATTGACTTGTACTTGAAGACTCAGACCCTTTGATTGTTTCTTTTTCCTTAATCAGCAGCCAAACAATAATGAGATACAAAATGAGCCAAAATAACTGGTGTCCATCATATACAATATCTGAAAATAAAGAAAGATGAAGGTCTCAGGAATGTTGATCTGCTCAGGACCCCAAAACATTTGACCAGAGCTCTTAGAAAAGAGGAAATCATCAATTTCAGAAATGTCTGCCATTGCACAATGAGAGCAGCAACAAGCCATCTCTCTATTATAGAAATAAATCTTGGTGGAAGGGAGACCAGGAAGATGAGACGTGATCTTCTCGGACGGCGAGATGAAAGAGATTGGCCACGGAGCGGCCAACAGAGTGTGATGGCAGACTGCGGTACCTACAAGGTCAGTCATGTGATGCCCCAATATCACGAAACGCCCTCCACGTCAGTCACGTAACACCCATCACATTAGACTATGATTAGCATTAGGGCCCCGTTACACTGTGGTTAAGATTAGGGCTGTAGGAGGGTTATCTCAGTCAAAGGGCGTTTCGTGACTGACGCTGTGGGCATTACCTGATCTATGTCATAGGTATTGCAGGCTGCAGCTAGACCCTTCTCCTCGGGGACCTTAAACATGAGACTTGGTGCCAAGAGATTAACTTTAACGTCACGCGAGACAACATTTAAAACAAGTTCACGGACATCTAACCAAGCAGTTGTTGGATTGCTTTTGGCACACAGACTCCCAGCTGTTAAAACAATGACAAGCAAAACACGCAGCTCTACAGCAGCAGAAAGCCATTAGATAATCCGACCGCTTCTCCTTAGTGTGCGTTCAGCTGCAACCCCCCCTTCACAACGAGAGCGGCAGAGACACGAAGTGGCAAAAGGACAGCCGCTGTACAGGCTTTGAAATGATCGATGGGCAGCGCGACAAACAGAACACGCAGCTCGCCAGCAGCAGTAAGCCAGCAGATGATCTGACGGCATCTCCTTAGCGTGCGTTCGGCCGCACTCCCTTCACAATGCGAGCGGAGTTATACGTCCTGCGAGAAAGAGATGTAACCACGCCCGGGGCCGGAAATAAAGAAGTATTGTTTTTACAACATCATGTGAGACATCATTTAAAACAAGTCCACGGACATCTAACCTAGCAGTTGTTGGGTTGCTGTTGGCAGACACGCATCATGTGCTCCCAGCTTTTAAAACAACGACAAACAAAACACGCAGCTCGCCAGCAGCAGCAAGCCAGCAGATGATCTGACAGCATCTCCTTAGCGTGCGTTCGGCCGCACTCCCTTCACAATGTGAGCGGAGTTATACATCCTGCAAGTAAGAGATGTAACCACGACCGGAGCCGGAAATAAAGAAGTATCGTTTTTACAACGTCATGTGAGACATCATTTAACGCAAATCCACGGACATCTAACCTAGCAGTTGTTGGATTGTTTTTGGCACACAGACTCCCAGCTGTTAAAACAACGACAAGCAAAACACGCAGCTCTGCAGCAGCAGAAAGCCATCAGATAATCCGACCGCTTCTCCTTAGTGTGCGTTCAGCCGCAACCCCCCCTTCACAACGAGAGCAGCAGAGACACGAAGTGGCAAACGGACAGCTGCTGTACAGGCTTTGAAATGATCGACGGGCAGCGCGACAAACAGAACACGCAGCTCACCAGCAGCAGTAAGCCAGCAGATGATCTGACGGCATCTCCTTAGCGTGCGTTCGGCCGCACTTCCTTCACAATGCGAGCAGAGTTATATGTCCTGCGAGGAAGAGATGTAACCACGCCCGGGGCCGGAAATAAAGATCAAGTATTGTTTTTACAACATCACGTGAGACATCATTTAAAACAAGTCCACAGACATCTAACCTAGAAGTTGTTGGATTGCTGTTGGCAGACACGCTTCATGTGCTCCCAGCTCTTAAAACAATGACAAGCAAAACACGCAGCTCTGCAGCAGCAGCAAGCCTGCAGATAATCCGATGGCATCTCCTTAGCATGCGTTCAGCCGCACTCCCTTGACAATGCGAGCGGCAGAGACACAAAGTGGCAAAAGGACGGCTGCTGTACAGGCTTTGAAATGATCGGGCAGCTCACCAGCAGCAGAAAGCCAGCAGATGACCCGACGGCATCTCCTTAGCGTGCAATCAGCCGCACCCCCCTTGACAACGCAAGCGGCGTTATACGCCCTGTTAGAAAGAAATGTAACCACGCCTGGGGCTGGAAATAAAGGTCAAACATTGTTTTTACAAAAGTTTTAAAGTAAAAGTGAAAATAATGCATATGTAACATCCATCCATCCATTTTCCAACCCGCTGAATCTGAACACAGGGTCACGGGGGTCTGCTAGAGCCAATCCCAGCCAACACAGGGCACAAGGCAGGAACCAATCCCGGGCAGGGTGCCAACCCACCGCAGGACACACACAAACACACCCACACACCAAGCACACACTAGGGCCAATTTAGAATCGCCAATCCACCTAACCTGCAAGTCTTTGGACTATGGGAGGAAACCGGAGCGCCCGGAGAAAACCCACGCAGACACGGGGAGAACATGCAAACTCCACGCAGGGAAGCGAACCCAGGTCTCCCAACTGCGAGGCAGCAGCGCTACCCACTGCGCCACCGTGCCGCCCGCATATGTAACAATTCCCATGAAAATAACAATCTCTTTAAATTGTATATCTGGTAAACCAAACCCCGGGGGTGGGCAAGCGAAGCGAGCAGGGGGCAGAGCCCTCTAGTTGAATTAAAGAACGGGTTTAATTAACGACAAGACTCGGTGCCTCATTAAGCAGCTGGTTGGAGTTTAAGGCCCTGACTTAGTTGGTCTTCTGTCCGCTCCCTCACTTCACATTTCATTTCTATTTGGGTGCCATTTAAGGAAAGAAATGAAACAATTTGGGTGGCACAGTGGGTGGCGCTGCTGCCTCACAGTTAGGAGACCTGAGGTTCACTTCCTGGGTCCTCCCTGCGTGGAGTTTGCATGTTCTCCCCGTGTCTGCGTGGGTTTCCTCCTACAGTCCAAAGACATGCAGGTTAGGTGTGTGTGTGTGTGTTCACCTGGTGATGAACTGGCACCCTGTTCAGGGTTTGTTCCTGCCTTGCATCCTATGCTAGATGGGATTGGCTTTAACACTCCCCTCAACCCTGGTCTGGATTAAGCGGGTTAGAAAATGACGATGAAATACTTAAATGTTACTTTGGTATTGAAGCAATTCATTATTTGGTTGTTGAGGATCATTCTTGGAAATTTAGTTTTTAAGTTTTATTTTGGGCAGTATGGTGGTGCAGTGGTGGCCCTGCTGTCTCACAGTACGGAGACCTGGGTTCCTGTCCCGGGTCCTCCCTGAGTGGGTTTCCTCCCACAGTCCAAAGACATGCAGGTTTAGGTGCATTGGCGATCCTACATTGTCCCTGGTGTGCGGGTGTGTGTGCCCTGCGGTGGGCTGGCAACCTGCTTGGGGTTTGTTCCTGCCTTGTGCCCTGTGCTGGCTGGGATTGGCTCCAGCAGACCCCCCATGACCCTGTGTTAGGATGTAGCGGGTTGGACAATGACTGACTGCTGAAACAACTCAGAGGAACGATGAAGAAATTCAGGAGAACAAATCTTAAAAAAACAATTCAATTAAATTAAAGTTAATTAGAAGCACAAACAGGGCACTCATTAAAAAAAAAAAGGGGTTAGAATGAAAGCCTGCAGCCACGGTGGTCCTCCAGGCCCGGACTTGGCGACCCCTGTTTTGGAGTATTGAGCACATTGGGACATATGGAGGCGAGCGGACTTAGGCTAAGATGGAGAAAGTGAGACACAGCAATGGGAGGACGTGTTTTTCGTTTTGGATTTTATCTAGAACTAAAAGGTCTGCACTTCAGCAGAGTGTTCCTCACAGGCTTTGGAGTGCACTGAACGTCAATCACTAGTTGGCCCAACTCGGTGGAATGACGTCAGAAAGCCGGGATAACACTCAGCACTTGGAATGGGAGAAGAGAATGAAGGAAGTGTGGTGGAACACAGTCCACCATGAAGGTCAGATGAGAAGTGGGGTAAGTTCTAGCTTCATGGATGGGCAACCATCTCCCACATTCTTCATGTACCATTGAAAGAGGGTACCAACTCAGGGAACTCCGGCTTAACGTGAGCAAGTATGTTCCTGCTTCAGGAGCCAAAGTTAAAGGAATAGTCGGCTGTACGGGATGTGTGTTTAGACGTTACTGACCTCAAGCAGGTTGTACTGATGGTCAAGAAAAGTGTTTCTTCTCAAGTTTTGATGGAGATAAAGTCTCATCTCATCCCTCTTCCTGGCGAGGGTCATGGTGGCAGTCGGCTCAGATCTTCTCTGTCTCCAGCTACAGATTCCAGCTCCTCCTGCGGAATTCCGAGATGTTCTTCAGCCAGCTGGGAAACGTGGCTCCTCCAGTGTGTCCTGAGCCTACTGCTTGGTCATGTCATAAGGATGCACCCCTCCCCACCCCAGGCAGCTTTGGAGATGCCTGGACTACCTCAGCTGGCTCCTCTTGATCTAAAGGAGAGGCGACTCTTCTACTGCCAGAGTTCTCTGTCTATCATGGAATGTCAGGACAGCCACCCTGTGAAGAAACTTCACTTCTGCCGTCTGCACTTGTGATCCAATTCTATTGCTCGTTACTCACAGCTCATGACCAAAGGCGAGGACGCAGATGTTGATCGACTGGTAAACTGAGAGTTTTGTCCTTAGTCTCTGTTCCTGTTTTCCCACTACAGACTAGCACAGCATCTGCTAAACAGCGGCCACCACGCCAGTCAGCTTGTTGATCTCGCGTTCCTTGTTTTCCATCCCTTGTCAACAAGATCCCACCATGCTGCTACTCCTCCATGAAGGGAAGTTGTCCACACACCCGGAGAGAGGAACCCACTCTTTGCTGAGAGAGAACGGTGACCTCAGACTTGGAACTTCACACTCGACAGAGAACTTGCAACTGGGAGACGAAAAAGGGTCTGAGGGGGGAGTCAAGCTAAAGTGAGAAAATGGGATTTATTCGAAAATGGAACAAACGTTCTTCTTCTTTTGGCTGCTCCCGTTAGAGGTCACCACAGCGGATCATCTTCTTCCATATCTTTCTGTCCTCATCATCTTGCTCTGTCACCCCATCACCTGCATGTCCTCTCTCACCACCTTCTCTTAGGCCTTCCTCTTCCCTGGCAGCTCTATCCTTAGCAACCTTCTCTCATTATACCCCTGATCTCTCCTCTGCACATATCCAAACCAACGCAATCTCACCTCTCTGACTTTGTCTTCCACCCTGAGCTCGGATGTCCTCATTTCTAATGCTCTCCATCCTCGTCACACTCAATGCAAATCTTAGCATCCATCACAAAACTGATCATGTCATTCATTTCTCAATGTGGTCTCCACCCTTCTTCTCGATGCACTTGGCACCACCTGCCTGGAAGTGCCCGCAGAATAAAAGGTTTTGTACTGTCCTCGCCACCCCACTCGTGCACCACTTTCTTCACGTCATCATCTGTCTTGAATCCATGACCATCCAGATGTTTTTTTTTTTTTTTCTTTTCAGTGGTCCAAAAAGGTGGAAATCACACGATGCCAAATCTGGCCAATGAGGAGGATGTGTCAATACCTCAAACTTCAGTTTCTCCAGACAAGCCTTGGTGTTCTTAGCAGTGTGTGGGCAGCAAAAGGACTCCTTGAGACAGCAGTCCCCGCCGCCTGGATCGAATAGCAGGCTTCACATTGCTCTCCAGCAAGTCACAGGAACTTACACTAGTGACTGGAGTACCCATCAGCAGGTAGTGGTCGACAATAACTTGGGTGCATGAGTGGGTGGCGAGGACAGGACAAAAACCTTTTATTCTGCTGGCACTGCCAGGCAGGTGGCACAAGCGCATTGAGAAGGCTGCAGACTCCATTGAGATATGAATGACATGATCAGTTTTGTGAAGGTCCGGTCCATTTTCTAATAAATCCCATTTTATAATGTTAGCTCGACTCCCCCTCGTAGAATGTGGTGACCAATACTGGACAACAGCAAATAATATCAGAAATCGTTCATGAAAAAAAAAAAAAATAAATAATGACGTTACTCGTCTCACACCATCCACATGTCAGGTATCACAGCACCCAAAATGCATCCACACGGGATTAAACATTGCAGTGGATGACAGGACTCCTAACCAATGAATGAGGGCGAGAGGCAGATCTGCAGCCCAAAAGCTCGATCCTGTGTGAACACACTTCCTGTTTGCACACTGCTCTGATTTTCCAGGAAGAAATTCCATCCATCCATCCATTTTCCAACCCGCTGAATCCGAACACAGGGTCACGGGGGTCTACTGGAGCCAATCCCAGCCAACACAGGGCACAAGGCAGGAACCAATCCCGGGCAGGGTGCCAACCCACCGCAGGACACACACAAACACACCCACACACCAAGCACACACTAGGGCCAATGTAGAATCGCCAATCCACCTAACCAGCATGTCTTTGGAACGTGGGAGGAAACCCGCGCAGATACGGGGAGAACATACAAACTCCACGCAGGGAGGACCCGGGAAGCGAACCCAGGTCCCCCAACTGCGAGGCAGCAGCGCTACCCACTGCGCCACCACCAGGAAGAAATTTCTTCAACAATATTTAAGCAAAAAATGCATGCATTCTGGGAACTTCACGCTCTTTTGGAGAAATTAAGTAGTTAGGATTGAGGAGCTGTGTGGGGATTCAATGTCCGATTCTCGTCAAAATTCTTCTTGTGCTCTAAAATCGAATAACATGGTCACAGATGCAAACGAACATGGCTTCAGAGCACCAGATACTTTTCCTTTTCTTTTGTGTCCTGCTCGTTAGTACTGACTTTGGAAGTGGGCGGGGTTTATGTTGAACTTTGAACCCGGGCGTCCGCACATGTGAGGCGGCGGCAGTAACCTCTGTGCTGTACGTCCAACGTCTGGCAGGCAGGAGGATGACATGCCAGTGCTGAGCTGATTCTGTTAATACTGTGGTGGGCCGCTTGTGTAGCAGAGCCACTCAGTCACGTGAGCAGCAAGCCTGGGGGTCCTGCGGTCAGACAGACCCCTGCAGTATTACAGCGCCTTGCATGTAGGCTTGGTCGGGGTGGGGAGTTGGGGGTTACCTCAGGGAAGTGAATTCACACCTGGCACACATCTCTCCTTTAATCGACCCAACTGTCTATTACACTGTGAATTTCTTACATATCTGCTATATAGTGCCTTTCACCTGTGAAGATTAGCCCGGACACAGACAGGCAGAAACTCAGAATGTCCCAAAAACACACACGCTTATTAATGTTCTGCACAACAACATGATGCACGCAGTCCACAAACCCCACTAAGCTCAGTCCTTATCCCTTTCCTGTTCTTTTTCTTCTGCCGCCTCCACTCCTCTCCTGTCCAGGTCCATCCTCTTCCTTCCGACTCCGGCTCCCCGAGTGGAGTGAGGCGGCCTCTTTTATACTTCACCCAGAAGTGCTCCTGCTGCTCCCCGATCAACTTCTGGGTGTGGCGGAAGTGCTGCACACCAAGGCTCCGGAGCTGTCCAGGTGCCCCCTGGTGGTGGCCATGTGCTCCAGCAGGGTTGAGCTTCTAAGCTCCAGTCCCATGGCCCTGATGCCATCTGGGGGCCTGCCCTCTCGTGTCCCGGGGGAGGTACTGCTGTTAACATGTCCACTCCCCCAGTCCTCTCCTCAAAAGGGCGTCCTGACTGGGCAAGCTCCCTGGCCGTCTATCACGGGGCCTTTCACGTCTGTCCATCTATGGGGATAATAATAATTCATTACATTTATATGGGGGGTGGGCAAGCAAAGCGAGTAGGGGGCAAAGCCCCCTAGTTTTTAATAAATTCCTAAAATCCTGTTTTCACTTTGTCCTTGAGAAAAAATAATAAAGAATGGAAATGTTTTTATCATAAGACTGCAACATAACAAAATGTGAAGAAACTGAAGACGCCCGCATGCTTTCTAATATGCTGCCAGAGAAAGGCCTGCATTTCCAAGAATGGCCACCAGGTGGCACAGTAAACTCCACAGTAGCACAAATTCCAGGCAAAGTTCTCAGGAAACTGGTTTCACGTTGGTGCTTTTCAAATGGACAGGCGCTCGATGAAGAAACATTAAGAGACCTGGGCTTGTGCGGAGGTTGGCTTCGCTCACACCGCTGCACCTGCGGTCATGAAAAGCTCATGGAATTAAAGAACGGGTTTAATTACCAACAAGAATCGGCGCCTCATTAAGCAGCTGGTTGGAGTGAAATTGGTTGGAGTTTGAGGCCCTGACTTAGTTGGTCTTCTGTTGGCTCAGTCACTTCACGTTTCATTTCTGTTTGGGTGCCGTTTAAGGAAAGAAATGAAGCAATTCAGAGGAACGATGAAGAAATTCTGGAGAACAAATCTTAAAAAAAAAATAAGTCAATTAAAATAAATTCAAAAGAAGTTAAGTAGCAGCAAAAACAGGTCACTAATTAAGAAAAGGGTTAAAATGAAAACCTGCAGCCACTGTGGCCCACCAGGACCGGAGTTGGGGAACCCGTGCTCTACAGAATCAGGCAGTCATTTTCCAGCCCACTACATCCTTACACAGAGTGATGGGGGGGGGGGGGGTTGTTTGAGGATTGGCTTTGGGCAGCACACACTAAGGACAATTTAGAATCGGCAATGTACCTAACCTGCAGGTCTTTGGACTGTGGGAGGAAACCCACGCAGACACGGGGAGAACATGCACAATCCACGCAGGGATGACCCTTGAAGCAAACCCAGGTCTCCCACTGCGCCACCATACCACCCTCTATAGAATCATCCACTGCAATATTTTTTTTTTTTTTTACAAATTCAATTTAGATGTTCAAACTACAGAGCCCCATTTTGTGCATTAAAAAAATGCAAAACATTTATTCAATTTATAAAAGAAAAAAAAAGTATTTTATTTAAACACATACTGTGAAATACTTTGCCATGTAACAAAAGGAAACAAAGAAAAGATAAAACACATCCAAATCATCACAAATCCCTAGGTCCCCAAACGTATTAACCCATTAGTTACCTAGCCTTTCACTTGTCATTATGAGCGCTCAGTGTCCGCATCTTAAAAGTACAACGCGGCGCCGAAGTCATCCCACCTACATATAAGCCCCGAATCAAAATCTCTCTTGTGCAGATTTAAATGAAAACTATCCGTCCGCCTTAGTGACTTCATGAAGATCACGGCGTGTCGGCGAGGCTGTGAATCTTTCAAATGGTAAATACGTGCAGGTCTATGAGGACCGAACTGAGCGCTTCGAGAAGGTTTGAACTTGTGGGCGCGACGCCCCGCGCGGTGAAAGTGACGTCAGATTTGGAGTCCCGCCCCTTGCGCAGCGCGCGAAAGCGTTTCTTTGCGGTGTCAAGGAAAGGCTGCATACTTGGGTGCCAGAATGAGAAAGGAAGGGAAGAAAATCAAGCAACCGATCCGCAAACCTCAAAGAAGACATGCAATAACATGTGAAATGCACCTGCTCATCGCTCGGCCCTCCATCCCTGAGAATATAACACTCGGCCTTACTTCGGCGTTTTTTGTTCGATATCTTGACACTCCTCCATTTCTTCTTCATAAAATCAATAATTCTTTGCACAACTCTTGTTTCATCAGCAGAGTGTCACGTCCTCCGAAGGGACATTGTTAGCTATGCGACACTTACGAAACACTGTCACTTCTTGACTGCAGAAGAACATGAAGGCGCAGACTCGAGCGGGCCGCAGCAAGCTCAAATGTGTTCTGCTCGCTCACCGCGCCGGTGTCACGTGGTAAATACAGAGCGGGCTTTAGCGTCCACTCAGATGGGCGCATATTACCACGTGAAGGGTGTCGCGCGTTCACGCGGGTTTTTAAATGTAAACAGAGGACGGAGGCGCACAACTCATTTCAAATTTGTGAAGGGCACCATAGCTTCATTTGGGGATTTCTTGTCGCTTTGACGTTTTAAAATTTTAAGGTACGTGCTCTTATTTTAGTCTTATCTCAGTGTATAAAGCACTGCAACTCAGATTGGTTTCTTATTATTTCACAAAGCGTATGGCTATTTGAGGGTTTGTTTTTTTATTTTACAATCATACTTAACGTGAGCTTTTTTTCCCCATCAACCTTAAACCAATTTAGGGTTGCAGGGAGCGCATCTGGGAAGCAATGGGTTCAAGGTGGGAGACGGACCTGGATGAGATGCCGGTTCATGCCAGTGTCCTGTTAATTTAGGGTCACCAATTAATTTAACACGTGTGTCTTCAAGGATGTGGGAGGGAAGTTGGATTACAAGGAGAAAAAGCCAGATGATCGTGGAAAGTGGAAAACACTTCACGGACAACATATCCGGAAAGCAGCATTCCAAAAAGTAGGCGGCTCCCGATTTAATGTTACAAAGGAAAACAGCATGAGTTTTTGAGGGCGTGTCTTTGTTTTACCCAATCAAGTCTCACCTCCTTTGATATTTTGGATGTACTGTAAAGTAAGTTTTGATTTTCCAGGAGTGTTAGAATGTCATTTATCCAACTGTATTCCTGCACCTGCAACAAATCGCACTCTTCATTTTAAATCTGCCTGGATGATCATGTCGTAAATTTGTACTGGAATTAGGGTCATGGTCTTGGGAGTGGGGGCAGACTGGTTGTTTTAAGCGGGGGCTTTACTTTCCTTACACACAGTGTGTCTCAACTGCTGTCTTTCTGCCTCTGGACTTTTGGGGTTTGGAGTTGGGTTGGGTTAGGTTTTGTGTAGCTTTGAACAACTGCTGTCCCTCGGAAGTCAGTCAGTCCGTGGATACGTCCCTTTGTCCCACTCACACTCGGATGCCTGACTGCACTCTGCACCTTGTGTTTACTTTTTCTCCACTCGTCCTTTTTAATTTTCATTTCTTCCTAACCTGGCATGTTGGCCCATCTGATGTTCTAGAAATTGCCCCCTTTTTGTTATTTGCTATCAAACATTTGCCCCCCCCCCCCCAACCACAAGAAAGCAGAATGCTTCAGGGGTCACCTGCCCATCTTTTCTAAAGTCTTCAATTTGGGTCTATAATTTTGATTGGTTGTTGTCCAATTATTCTGGGATACTTATATATTATAAATATTTATTTTGTTTCTCTCATTTTGCTTTTAAGGCATCTCAAGTTTAGTGATTTTAGTTTCAGATTGTTTTCTGTCATTCAGATCTTTTGTATTTATATTTTGTGTTTTATTCAAATTTTTTTAATTTTTAGGGTGTGTCAGATTTAATGACTTTTGTCATACTTACTTTTTGTCCCAGTCTCTTATTATGTTATAAATTTAGTCCTTCAAGGAGTTTCTGATTTTCAATTATTTGGTTAGGGTTGGACTTTTGGGAGACGCATTGTGACTCCAGTTGTGCGCTTTGTCTTTTCAACACCATGTAAGTAATTATGTTAAGGGGTACCCCTTAATCTGCTTACTGTACATGCAGTGTTTTACTTCTCCAATATGTTTGTTGTAAACTGGCACAGCAGGGGCATGGACGCCAGACGGACGAACGTCTTTTTGCTTTATACAGGTTGGTCCACGAAAAAGTGGCCCACCTCCACCGAGACGACTGCATTACGTGATGAAGTTAAAAATGGATCAAATGTGGTCCTCACTTCACTACGCTGCCGCCACAAAAGTGATTTCCAGGGGTCAGACAGCAAGAAAACAAGGCGGGTGACGTGACTGCAGCCGCCTATCTGGTGGCAGACGAGAAGGGGGTCATCTCGGTGCAGGCGGGCTGCCCTGTATTTGTAGAGATACTTCTCGGAGAAAGTGAGCATGTGCTGTTATTTCTCATCGCCGTTTTATTGCAATAAAGCAGAAATGTTGAGGGGTGCACATGCGCCTTTATTTCATGTGTGGTATATGTGATGCATCATTTTTCCGATCGAGCCTCTCCTCTATTTAATATCCAGGAAGGAAAGTGGATGAGAAGTTAAGAAACGCACTTTTTATTTAAATTTTCTGTGGCTCAATGCGTAAATAAGATTTTTACAAAAAGTGTAGGGAATACGCTTCTAATTCCGTATGTAGGCGAATGTTGAATTTCCCAGCGACTTCAGTGACCGGTAATTTAGAGAATAAGCCTTCAGTTTGGCATCTTGGATATTTGTAAGAGATTCCCAGCATTGAAATTTCATGAGAAATGGAATTTGCAGACCTTTTACCTTTAATGGAGCCCCCAGACTACTGATGCGCCAATTGCCCTGCTGCTACAGCCGGACTTTCTCTTTTACATTAAAAACTCATCTGAGACATCAATTGTGCGGTGCTTTAAAATCCACCAGAAAGTTTCCAGATAACCTTGAGCTGATCATGGCATTGGCACTGGAAGTGTCGTATAAGGAGCGCGGAGAAGGCCTTCCAGCTGCCACTGCACGTCCCTCTGATGCGCTCGTCTCCTTCAGCCACCTGGCTTCACCATTTGGTATGGAAATCTCCAGGACGACAGCGGAGATGTTGAATGTTCATTTCTGAAGAACTTTAGTGGATGTGATTATTCTCACGTAGGTAGAAATAGAGGCTGTGAATGCATTCAGATAAAGGACCTGCTGTCCTGGGTTAGCACACAGGGGGTCAAGGGTGGTGACCATTTACAAGAAGACTCTGCGCAGATCTCCAGGTGAGGTGATGGTGCTGCACTGGGGGCACAACTTCTTGGAACCCTAAGAAAGAAAGAAACAAAAAGAGTATCAAGCCATTTGCCCATAGGGGTGCCCCAGTCAGCAGGAGGACTGGCAGCAGGTCACACTAACATCTGTAGAAAATGAAAGCAGGCCGAAAATTTCTTGAATGTTTGCTTGGCTTTTGTACCCACCAGAGAGCGTAACCAACAGTCTTCACAGTGTATGTGCCAGCACTGGATGGAGGCAACGGGAGTGTTGTACAAGCCCTGCAGGGAAAGCAAAAACACCATTTATAATACCAAACCACCAGTATAATGCCATTCAGAGCCACACTGGGTAGGAGCCAATCCTGGCAATGTTGGGTGCAAGACATGAAGCAACCTGGTGGTCACTCAAGCCATCCAGCCTTTGGACCTTTTCTCCAAGTCAAGACACCTGGATATACGGTTAGATTTATTTAGCTTGTGGGCAACGGTCGTCCTTTGGAGCGCTGTCCTTGGATGTGCCCCCTGTCCGGAGTCATGTTCAGTGATTGATCAAACAGTACATGCCGCAATGTATTTTAATTCCGCCTCTGGGCCTTTCTCCACTCGCCTCTTTACTTTCCACTGTGTTGTTATCTAAGGGCAAGCTGTCTTGGCTTGGGATGCTGCCCTGTTGTTCTTAGAACTGCACTCTTTTAGTTATTTGGTACCAAACATCCGACCCACGCCACCAGGAGGTAGACGGAATGCTCTCATGGCTCTCCTAACCTTCTATTCTGATATTCCTTCACTGTGTCTCTAAATACCATTTGCTGTTGTCAGATTTGCTGGCGTTAACCTTATGCTTTAAAATCTTAATAGTCAGTCAGTCAGTATCCAACCCGCTATATCCTAACATAGGGTCACGGGGGTCTGCTGGAGCCAATCCCAGCACAGGGCACAAGGCAGGAACAAATCCCGGGCAGGGTGCCAACCCACCGCAGGGCACACACACCAAGCACACACCAGGGACAATTTAGGATCACCAATGCACCTACCCTGCATGTCTTTGGACAGCGGGAGGAAACCCACGCAGACATGGAGAGAACATGCAAACTCCACACAGGGAGGACCCAGGAAGCGAACCCGGGTCTCCTCACTGTGAGGCAGAAGCGCTACCACTGTGCCACCCAATCTTAATTGTATTACAATTAATTCTTTTAGGGTTACTATTGCAATTTTGCAATAAAGATTGAGTAAGTTCTGACATCTCTATTATTACTGACAGCAGTCCTTGTCCTCCTTGACCTGTCCGCTGCCTTTAACACTACTGACCATGAGACATTGCTGTTGCGGCTTGAACATCTTGTTGGGCTTAAAGGGGCTGCTCTTAACTGGTTCAGGTCATATCTAATTGGTAGACACTTTTCAGTGACTTGAAATTTTGTCTTTTTCGTCTACTTCTTGTCTTAAAAGTGGTGTTCCTCAGCGATCAATTTTAGGTTCTATTATGTTCTCTATATACCTTCACCCTATTGGAGCTATTTTTAGGAAATTTAACATTTCTTTTCACTGCTATGCTGATGATACTCAGGTTTATATTCCCGTCTGCAACTCTGCAATAAATCAACTGCACAACTGTCTTTTTGAACTAAGATCCTGGATGGCTAATAATTTTCTTGATCTGAATCAAAATAATACGGAGGTGATTATATTGGGTCCATCAGCTAAAGCCCAAATTGGTCTTGGACTTCTTGGCTGTTTCTCTGTCTTTTGCAAATCTTGGTGTTATCTTTGACAGTAACCTCTCTTTTGAGAAACAAGTTAATTCTGTAGTCTAGAGTTGCTTTTTCCAGCTTTGTCATTTAGGTAAGATCAGGCCTTTTTTATTTTCTAGGGATCTTGAGAAAGCTACTCATGCTTTTATCTTTTCTTGCCTTGATTACTGCAACTCACTGTATTCTGAGATTAGCAAATCCCTGATATGCAGGTTACAGTTGGTCCAGAATGCTGCCACTCACTTTCTGGTTGGGGCAAGAAAGTCTGATTCTGTTTCTCCGATATTAGCGTCTTTACACTGGCTGCCCGTCAGTTTTCGAATTCATTTTAAAATCTTGTTGCTAGTTTTTAAATCTTTACATGGGCTTGCTCCTGCCTATTTATCTGACTTGTGTGCTTTACACCAGCCATCTAGAGTGCTTAGATCTTCTGGTTAGTTGTCTCTTGTTGTCCCTCGTACCAAGTGTAAAACTAAGGGGACAGACAGGGCTTTGGCAGCCTTGCCTGTGGAACTCTTAACCTCATAACATAAAGGAATCGTCTACAATTGAACTGTTCAAAACGAGATTAAAGACTCATTTCTATTCACTTGCATTCCGTGACCTTCAGTAATACTGATGGTTTCCTCATTGTGATTATGTAATCTTACTTCTATTTATTATTTATTTTATTTATGTTCATTTACTTTACTTCTCTTTATGTTATTTATTTTTGTATACAACTTGGTCAGCGGTAACTTGTTTAATGACAGTAGATTTAATCCTAGCCTTAAAGACTGAAGAACAGTCGTAGACTACTAAGCACTGTTGTAAGTCGCTCTGGATAAGAGCGTCTGCTAAATGATGTAAATGTAAATGTAAATGTTATTTGAATGTCTTTTTTTTCTTCTATAATTGTAAAGCACTTCCACAGCATTCCTGTGTTGTTTTAAATGTGCTATATAAATAAATTGACATTGACATTGGTTTCAAGTGTTTTATTACACAAAATCAACGACTTTGCCAGGGGTGTGTAGACTTTTTTTATATCCACTTTAGGGTCTTATTCAAAAAGCGGATGCCACTATACACCAGGGTTCAACTTTTAAGATTAGGCACCCTTACACTATTTTAAGATTAGGCACCTCATCTAAATTTTAAGATTAGGGACCCTGGTGTACCTGGCCTTACCCCCACGAACCTTAAGTTCAGGGTTTGTAGTTGGGGCAGGCCAGTCGGCGACAAACAACAGGAAGGACAATTTTAAGATTAGGCGTCCACTTTTTGAACAAGACACCCACTTCATACAACATTATAGATAAACAGGCTGTGGTATAACAGGTCCGCGGCTACAACAAAATGGCCAGGTTTTAAATCCATAAAGCCGTGTCGCTCTCCATGGGCGCGATTGCATGACTGCGGGGAGTTAATGAGGTAGTTGGGGTGAGTCGCACCTGCACATGCGGGTGCGATCGTTCTCAATTGCTTCCTGTGGCGTGTGATTAAGACGCTGCACCCACGGAGACAGGTGTGTGTGTGTGTATACGGGCCGGCACAGAGGGATGGAGGGAATAAAAAGGAGAGAAAGAACAAAAAAAAGAGAGGGGGAAGGAAGGATGTAAAAGAAAGAGGTTAAAGGATGGGAATAAAAGTAGTCATGGAGATAATCCAGACACCATGGAAGGAGAAGGCAGCTCGAGCTGGGGCTCCATGAGGGAGTGCAGGCAGAGGCGCTCTAGGGGCTGGTTCGCCCCACTGACTAAGCGAGTAGAGTGGGGCGAGTGAGAACGCCTCCCAATGGATCAGAGCAGCGACTGAGGGAGTGCGAAGGAAGACGGGAAGCGTGCCAACCTCGGACAGTCTGGCAGCAGCCAAGATGGGGGTCAGCAGAAAGGAGTTGGTGCTGCAGAGGCTCTGCCAGTAATGCCTGTGATGGGTGAGCTGGGGAGACAGAAGGTAGTGGGCTGCGATCGGGTGAAGACAGACAGCATTTTAACCTCTATTTCAACAGATTTATTTATTAATTTTTATCTCCACGTTTCAATGATTTTATGGATTTGTTTTTTTTTTTTAAACTGCACAATGGACACTTTTTTGGTTTTACTTATGTGTTCGATTTTTTAATAAAAGCACCTGACCATTTACACCATCCCCTGGCATCAATGAGATTTGTCGGCTCATCTCGGTCATAACTATCGACGGTGTTGGTTCAGCAAACTCCATTGTGGGAAGAGGGAGTCTGTAGGGACCGGCATCGTCACACAGGCCATTCATAACCTCGTCCCTCTTCATGTTGGCCATTCCCTCCCGTAACCTCAGATCCTCTTCCTCCATCCATCTGACCGTCCCTATTGCCCATCTAACCACCATGGGGAGCAGAGCATTCAGCCATTCTGGAACTCACTACCTACTGAACTTGGAAATATCAAATCGTTTTCAACCTTCAAATGTAAACTTAAAACCCATCTGTGTAAAATGGCTTTTTCTCTTTGATTACAGTGGCTTTGTTTGGTTTTAATTTTTATATTTTCTGATGTTTTAAGTTTTGTTTATAATGTGTTTTTTATTTGTTTGTTCGGTGTCCTTGAGTGCTTAGAAAGGTGCCTTGTATAAAATGTATTATTATTACAACAGGCACTACATGATAACAGATAGATAGGAAAGGCACTATATGATAACATATAATCCATCTATTTTGTTATTAAGGGGGGAAATTCAAATTTTACAGAAGCTTCCAAAAAATTAATGAATGTAATATAAAACACACAATAACCCCAACCCCACTAAGGCACATAAGAACATTTGGCTTGGATATCGGAGAGCTGTTGCTATCAATAGCAGGCTTCTGAGTGGCAGTAAGATCAGGTCAGACTTACTCATAGACAAATATGGAGATACTATAAAATAATTTATAAATGATCCTAAAACAGTACAAGTATAGATATACAGTACCTTTCATATCTATCTATCTATCTATCTATCTATCTATCTATCTATCTATCTATCTATCTATCTATCTATCTATCTATCTATCTATCTAATAATTATAGACCAGTATGAATTGAAAGATACAAGGGCACAATAAAATAATAGTCAGATTAAAAGCCCTCTGTCACCCTCCCCAACAAGTAGGCCATGCTGGCTCCTTCAGCTACAGAGTGATCAAATAATTCTGACTATTTCAGATTGACTTGGCTACCCACAGTCCTGTTTTGGATTAAGTTAGCATGGAAAAAGGAAGGAGTTTTTTGTGTGTTACTCAAACTAAAGCTGTAGTTCCAGGTTTGACCACTAGGTGGTAGGCTCATTCGTTACTCCAGATTCATTCCTTCCTTGTCCACACCTGCTTGTTTGCACTGCAGCTACTGTATGTCCCGAGACCGCGCCGATTCCACCCACAGGCACAAAGCTATGGCCTGGCAGGTTATTGGTGCACAAAGTAGGCGGAACCTGAGTGGTCCGAGGAGGTCCAAACACCACACAGAGAATTAAACCCTATTGCTGTGAGTCAGTGAGGGAACTGCCCACAGCAGAACCGAGACGACAACAAGGCGTAAGAGAAGAAGCAACAGTCTGCTGGACTTGTTTATACTGAAAATGAAATTTTTTATAATATACAGTATTTCTGTAGGCAAAATCTTTTCCAATGGATCAAGATTACGCTACTCTAAGGTATTTCGCCATGGTGAAGTGGTGATTATGCCTTTCTGCAGAATGAGAAAGGCGAGACCCTGAGTCAGTTAAACAGATTGAGTAATGTCTACCCTGCCTTTAGTTGGTCCACCTCCAGCATGCAAGCCTGGGTCATCAGAGCACAGACAACAATTGCCTATCCACTTGAGCTACAGGAGCATCCATTAAACCCCACAGAGTCACTTTTTATTTGTTGGGGCACTGCCACCATGAAATCTAAACCAAGAAATAGACCCTGCCCTTTGGCCCGTGTTGTGTAGAGTGCACAATTCCCAATGTGTCAGTAGGAGGGGGCTGCCAGAGTTCCTTAAGACTTACCAGACAGACGTGGCACCGGTACGACTCCTTCTGCTTTAGCATGGTGGTCAGCTCCGAAATCTGTGCTTTCAGGTTCTCTGCTGTTTCAACTTCACTGCCTGATGGCAGCCCACTGCTGAAAGACCACCACAAAGACCACTGTTATTTTTCTCCCTTTTTATTCCTTAATTTCTAATTGAACCTTAGTTTATGGTGACTGTAAGAAAGTGTCACAGAGCTGACCACTGCAGTATAAAGATGAGTAAACACTGAATGGGTCAGCTGGCCTTTCCATTGATCTGTTGGACTTGGAGAGATGGGATACTGGGAAATAGAAAAAGACCGAAACCAGGAGACTCAAAAGGCCAAGCTCAACACAGCAAGAAGAGATCACGCGAATCACACTGTGTATTTGAAGTACCTTAGGAGTGAAGTATCTCTGAGTGAAGACACTGTCTGCCTAAGTAAATTGATAAGTGTCAGTGTGTCTGTCTATCTGGTTGCTATTTCTTTGCCATTCCAACAGATGGCACATCACAAACATTTGCAGTAATAAAATGCATTGCATTTGGCATTTCAACAGATGGTGCATCACAAGCATTAGCACTGCTTTTATGAATCCCAAACCAAATGGCATATAATATATGCACTCATTCTAACAGATGGTGCATCCCAAAAATTTTGTAGTGCACCAGCTATTGGAATGTGTTTTGTAATGCCTGTAGTATATACTTCCTTAGAAGACTGGTGTCCTTCAACATCTGCAATAAGATGCTGCAGATGTTCTATCAGACAGTTGTGGCGAGTGCCCTCTTCTATGTGGTGGTGTGCTGGGGAGGCAGCATAAAGAAGAAGGACGCCTCACGCCTGGACAAACTGGTGAGGAAGGCAGGCTTTATTGTAGGCATGGAGCTGGACAGTTTGACATCTGTGGCAGAGTGACAGGCGCTGAGCAGACTCCTGTCAATCATGGAGAATCCACTGCATCCACTGAACAGGATCATCTCCAGACAGAGGAGCAGCTTCAGCGACAGACTGCTGTCACCATCCTGCTCCACTGACAGACTGAGGAGATCGTTCCTCCCCCACTCTATGCGACTCTTCAATTCCACCCGGGGGGTAAATGTTAAAATTATTCAAAGTTATTGTCTGTTTTTACCTACATTTTTATTACTCTTTAATTTAATATTGTTTTTTTGTATCTGTATGCTGCTGCTGGTGTATGTGAATTTCCCCTTGGGATTAATAAAGTATCTATCTATCTATGTATCTAGTAATAAAATGCCTTGTTCTTCCTGCTTTAAACCTTCCTATCCATTCATAAACTTCTCATTGAGTCGTGCTGTTTTAACTTCCATAGTGAGCCATCGTTCTTCAGTGAATTTTCAGCAGGTTTCACTCCCTCTGCCCAAAGAAATCTCATGGATGGTGCGTCATTCAACAATGGTGCAATCCTGCAGTGGAGCGCTCATGTTCATTTGACCTTGACACTGTGTGCGTTCAAACTACCTGTTATATCCTGTTAGCTTCTATCCATTGCGGATTTTTTCAAATTGCCTTTACTTTTTCATTTAATTTTATTTGATTTGGGATGAGTCATTTTATGTATTCATTATATTTTAGAAAATTCACAGCACCCTCTTAATTTTTACTTTCTCGTATATGAAGTTTGGGGAAAGAATTGTAATCGTCTAAAGATATGATGTCGAGATTTTGGTCTCCAGGCTACAAAAAGGACATAGCAGCACTAGAAAAGGTCCAGAGAAGAGTGACGAGGCTGATTCAGGGCTACAGCGGATGAGTTATGAGGAAAGATTAAAAGAGCTGAGATGAAGAGGAGACCTGACTGAAGTGTTTAAAATGATAAAGTGAATCAGTCCAGTGGATCGAGACAGTGACTTTAAAATGAGTTCATCAAGAACACAAATTTCACACAAACATTAAGAAGTTTTCCTTTACACAGAGAACGATAGACACTTGGAATAAGCGACCAAGTAGTGTGGTAGACAGTAAGACTTGAGGGACTTTCAAAACTCAAGTTGATGTTTTTTTGGAAGAAATAAGTGGACAGGACTGGCGAGCTTTGTTGGGCTGAATGGCCTCTTCTCATCCAGATGGTTCTAATGTTCTAAGATTTTGATGAATCTTGAAGTTTTAGACCCCACTGCCTTTCTTGTATACAAAGTTTAGGGTAAATATTGGAATCGTCCAAAAATTCAATTTTGAGATTTTGATGAATCTCGACGTTTTAGACCACCCTGAGTCTGTGTCTGTGTGTGTGTGTGTAAACACAATAACTTGAGTACACTTTCACTTTGGTCAACCAAATTTTGCATACCAGTATTTGGTACAAAATATCGATTTCTATCAACTTTTGGGATATTTCCGTTAACCTGAAGTGGTTATTTACCTTTTATTCATGCAGCTGCAGAGTCCGATTTATTCAACTTTACTTTTGTAATAATTGTTCAATACATTATTAATTTGATTTGTTGCTGATGGTTCTTTAATGTACATAATATAAAAATATAACCATTGTTGAAATTTGAGGGGAGACCACTCCCGATATTTTTTTAATTAGGTGCTGACATTTTAATGGTTCAGTTGCTATGACTCGGGGTATCCACTGCTAGGGGGTGTGTCATCACATGACATCACCAGTGTGAGGTTATTGAGGTCAGCGTTACATCTCCCCCCTTGTTCTTGTCTCTTGCTTTCCAGTTAGTTTGACCTTCAGGCATTTAGGACGTTGCTTTGTGTATTCGACAGCACACTTTGGTTTATGTATTGCTCCTTCCAAAGCAGAGGTTTAACAGCTTCCTCTTCCTTGAAGGGCCATTTTGTAGATTTGGGATGTTTAAAGTATATTGATTCTTTAGAAGTATTTATGGTTTTGACCTTGGCTAGCATTCTGGTAAATGTTTCATCATTCATCTCCTGGACTTGTTCCTAAACTGCCCTTGCAGTCTGCCACTTTTAACTTACGGCTGAACGTTTACAAAGTCATGGGGTGGTTGCTCCACTTTCCCATGGGTTACTTTTTCCTATCATCCCTCATATCCTTGTGACTCCAATTCTTATGGTCTCCTCACCCGGAGCCACATTTAAGCCTCAGGCCATAAGTGTTTCTGAAGTCTCTGGTTGTCCCCTTTGGAAACCCATCAAGGTGAAGTGCTAGCCCAGGGGTCGGCAACCTTTCAGCTGTGTCTTGCCGAACCTGTGTTACAATGTTATTCTGCGTGCCGACATAATTCATCCAATTTTGTTATAAATACTATCAAAATTGGTCTGGTTGTAATGGGCTTCAAAAGTACTGTAAATACTCGCGGATAAGTTCTCCCGCGGATAAGTCGGGGCTTGATTTTTATCTTATTTCTGGTATTTTATAATGTCAGTCGCATAAGTCGAATGCAGAAAACTCACGCTATTGGTCCAAGAGATAATGATATTATCCAAGAGTTAATGCCTACCTAAGAGAGTAACCACAGAGCACACGGCCTTTTCTTCTCTGTATTGTACCTACGTGACCACATGATAATACCCAAACTATTCCGAAGTGACGTTTGCACTGATTTGTGTTTTTTGTATCTCACACCCTCATACACTTTTATCGTAAGAGCATCCCTTATCTATGATGGAGCGTTCGATCAGAAGAAAATATGAAGCTGATTTTAAATTAAAAGTCGTTGAAGTGGCGAAAGAAATTGGTAACTGTGCTGCTGCAACAAAACTCGATGCGTCTGAGAAACTGATGTGAGATTGGAGGAGGCAAGAAGTTGTAAAAAAAAAAAATTTAAATTGTCACATTTTTGAACGGGCGTATTAAGTCAGCGTCTGATTTTATGATCTATTTTTTGGGTTTCAAGACCCGACTTATATGCAAGTACATACGGTATATACTTTTGAAGCCCATTCTAACCAGATCTTATATTATTGCTCATTCAATATTTTAAAATACAAAGGATCAAATGCGAAAAAAATGTTTTGTCAAATTTTTTTATAACTACATTCGGTGGCTTTATTTTTGGTTCCAATTATTTGACTAAAATAAGTAGTTTGTTTCTTAAAGCCAGAAGTAGCCCTTTTTATAGCTTCACTTTTCTCCTCAGAGTTTTTAAACGTGGGCTGATGTTTAGTTTGATGATGTCTTTGTACACTTGACGTACGACATGCCACACTTTCACAGCATAACACAGACACACAGCACGATCCTTTTTGTTGTACAAATCCATATTCATATGTCCAAGAGTCTTGAAAAGAGCGAACATCAGGTTTTTGTCTTTTATGAGTCATTTTAGGGCAGTATATTACTTAATAATAACAAGAGGTTGGTTTTAACGTACCACGGCCTGCACTGAACACATGGTTTACATTTACATTTGAGTCGCATACACAAAACGTATGTGAGGGCGCGAATGCATGCGCTGTAATCTACTCTCTCTATATATAAAATCCTAAGCCTAAAAGTGCGATGTTTTTGTGTCACGTTTTTTGTCACGCTTTAAATCGGGCTTATTTTAAACCTACATATATATGTTTGGTATCACTCTTTTCAGAATTTATCAGACTTTAATGTGATGTTGTTAGATTTTCAGATTCTTATTCCGTTTTTAAAATTATAAACTAAAAAATATCAAGAACTCACGTCCTGCAAGACAAGACTTTGTGCCAAGAGATTTAACCATGTCCGGGGCCGGAAATAAAAGACAAAGAGTAGGACAGCTGCTGTACGGGCTTTTAAATGTTCAAAGTGTGGCGCGAGATGCAGATCACATGGCACGACAGCAACAGCAGCAACAACAAGTCAGCAGCTGATCGAGCAAAGAGGAGGTTAAAAAAAAAAAAGGCATTTCTTTCCCATTGTATCACCGTTTAAGAGGGGGTTTCAGAGGAGCAACTGTGTCTACCTGGGGTGCATTCAGCCCCCTTCTTCACAACGAGAGCGACAGAGACGCAAACTGGGTGGCGCGTAGCGCAGGCCGGGGGGTTGGTGACTAAAGCGAGCAGGGGGTGAATCCCCTAGTTAAAGTGTATATATATATATAATATATATATATATATATATATTTTTTTTTTTTTAACTTGTATTTGAATTCAATCAGAGTTCCACTGAAAATCATTCCGCGTGCCAAGCCGTGGGTTGCCGACCCCTGTGCTAGCCTATACCCTGGTAACGGCTCCCCATAACTGAACAGGGGACAGTGCAACACAAATGATGTAGAGGTGCCTAATGTGGCTGAATCTCACACTCTCCATCTCTCTTTACATACAACGGTGTCATTTTAGGAGTCAAAGATAATCAAAAAGTCATCAACCACCACTCCTTGGGCCACCCTAAGTTAACAGATGAAAAGTTTCTCAAGGCATGTACTCACTCATTCCTCCACTTGAAGAGTCGAGTCTCTTGAGTTTCATTCGATTCGGTTTCCGGAGGAGATGTCCTCACTTTGATGAGTGAGCTGCTCATTGAAGAATTAAGGAAAGCACAGCAAAGCACATTGCGATGGGACGAATTTAAAAAATCACTTAACGCTGATGGAGTGTCCTGAAGGATACACATGACAGAGGAGTTGGGCTGTGATTTGAAGTTAGGGGTCTCATTTGACAGCTAAACACACTCCGCCCAGAGTGGTTCACTAAAGGATACATGTCCCCGAGTGACACTGAAGCGGGTGGTAGATGGTGAGCTGTGTCGCTTGGGCTCTGCCGTGTGAGTGCCTTGTAAAGGATCATTTTAATGATAAAGGAGGGGGCTTTCACCTGAATGAGAAAGGAATCGATCATTTATGAAGACCACTCGCAAGTAAACGTGTACTTAAAAGCAGCCAATCAAAAAAAAGTATGAAAAGGAAAAACTGAATGTGGGCTTGTTAACATGACTGGACAAAGCTTGGACCGTCACAGTGTGAGTGCCACAACAGAATGGCCATATTGTCCGCTTGTTTGATGCTTAAGGGCAATGCACACTTAATGAGGTTCACTTATTTACTACCTGCTAGGACCCTCATTTGCCTCCAGAACTGCCTCAACTGTTCGAATCACAGGCTCAACAAAGTAATGAAAACACCCTTAAGGATTTTCGGCCATGCTGCCTCATAAGCAGGTGCCATCTTGGACTGAGATCTGAGGACTGTGCAGTCACTTTCAGGTGATGTGTACTTTGTGACATGGCACATTAGCCTCTTGAATAAGGTAGACCACCAAAAAGGGGAAATGCACAAGGATGCAGTTTTTTTTTTTTTTTTTTTTGCTTTAAAGGATACTCATCATGCGAAACCCGGGCTCCAAATTCTGGCTCCGAATCAATTTCCAGCTCACTGTCTCGGCTGTCAACACTGTGCGGGGTCCCCAGTCGGCCATCTGCACACAAAAAGAGAACACATAAACTTCAGTTCTATGTCAAAGTTCTTCCCAACAACAGTAAAGTAAATTATGAATTTCCCCTTGGGATTAATAAAGTATCTATCTTTCTATCTATCTAAAGCAATGCAAAAGTCAAAATGGAGTAAAAATAGTCTTTTTTTAGGGGTGGGGGGTGGATATTTCTTATAAAAGGATGCCTTGTGTGTTTGATGGCTTTGTTGTTGTTTGTTGTAATAGTTCTGTTGTGCTCCAGCTTCTGTAAAGTCTTAATTGGGGTCAAATAATGTACCATCAACCTGTCTATCTGTTATATGGTGCATTCTATCTATCTACCTCAAGACCGACAAAAGTATTACATTCACCAGACACTTTATTAGGTACACCTTGCTAGTCCTGGGTTGAACCCCTTTCTGCATTCACAACTGCTGTAATTCTTCATGGCGTAGATTCACTAAGGTGCTGGAAACATTCCTTGGAGATTTTGCTCCATATTGACATGATAGCATCACGCAGTTGCTGCAGATTTGTCGGCTGCACATCCATGATGGGAATCTCCCATTTCACCACATCCCTAGGGTGCTCGACTGGATTGAGATCTGGTGACGGTGGAGGCCATTTGAGTCCACTGAACTCCTTGTCATGTTTGAGATGATCTGAGCTTTGTGACATGGTGTGTTATCCAACTGGAAGTATCAATCAGAAGATGGCGGTCATAAAGGGATTAACACAGTCAGTAACAATACTCAGGTAGGCTGCGGCATTTAAACGACACTCAGTTGGTACTAAGGTGCCCAAAGTATGCCAAGAAAATATCCCCCCACACCATTAGATCACCAGCACCATCCTGAACCGTTGATTCAAGGCACAATGGATCCATGCTTTCATGTCATTCATGCCAAATTCTGACTCTACCATCTGAATGCCGTAGCAGAAATCGAGACTCATCAGACCAGACACCGTTTTTCCAGTCTTCTGTTGTCCAATTGTGGTGAGCCTGTGTGAATTGTAGCGACTCCCTGTATGGTCTCCTGCTGCTGTAGCCCACCTGCTTCAAGGTTCGACATATTGTGTGTTCAGAGATGCTCTTCTACATACTTCGGTTGTAACGAGTGCTTATTTGAGTTATGGTTTGCTTTCTGTGAGCTCAGACCAGTCTGGCCATTCTCCTCTGATCTGTGGCATCAACAAGGCATTTTTGCCCAGAGAACTGCCACCCACTGGATATTTTCTCTTTTTTGGACACTCTCTGTAAACCCTAGAGATGGTCGTTCATGAAAATCCCAGTAGATCAGCAGTTTCTGAAATACCAGCCCGCCTGGCACCAACAACCATGCCACGTTCAAAGACACTTCAATTGCCCTTCTTCCTCATTCTGATGCTCGGTTTTAACTTTAGCAGGTCTACAGGCCAAAATGCACTGAGTTGCTGCTGTGTGATTGGCTGATTAGATATTTGTGTTAACAAGCATTTGAACAGGTGTACCTAATAAAGTGGCCAGTGAGTGTAGATTTTGCTACACATAACACTTTATGTAACTCCTTTCATAGAACATGCAGTCTAACAGCACATTTACATATAGAGTGCCATGCAATTATGCACACATTTCCACGACTGGCACATAGGAGGCCTAAAGGGACCGTGTGTCAGTGGTAGCAGATGAATGCCACCTTCTGCTTTATGCTCCATCGGCTTAGCCTTCACTTGCATTTTTAAAACATGGAATGGAAGAAGAGTCATCAAGTATCATTAGTCAGGTACTTCAAATATGGGAATTCAGTATTAATTTTGGATATACTGGGTGGCATATTGACCCAGTAGTCTGTGCTGCCCTCTCTCTGCTCTAGCAACTCGGATTTTATTCCCTTCCCAGCACTTTTGTGGAATTCTCCCACATTCAAAAGACTGATTAACTGGAGTCTTTAAGATGGCCTTATGTGAATGAATGTGTAAGTGCATGACATAGCATGACCAGTAATGGACTGGCACCTCAGCAGGCACTGAACAAGTAGGCACCAGTCTAACCTGTTTATTCAATTATTCAATATTTGAAAAATAAAAATGAAGTTATTAAAGGATTTTTCAGTTCTCTCTAGTCTACAGAATAGTTTGTTGATATTCCCAGAAGAGTAAAATATACATGGATAGAAAATTCAGGTGCAGTGCATGATAAGGAAGTATCTAATGCATAGGCATGTTCCTCAGAATGTCACAAAAGCCAAGCTAAACATGACAGTTGTCTTCTGATTAAGACATCCTCCAAAACCAAAACTGGACACACTTGACTTTGGACTTTAATATTTACATTGGTTGTGATGGGAACAAGTGTGCCCCCTACCTTTCACATGTAGCAGAGCGGCCGGAGAGCTCTGAGCTGGACTTCGGTATTCAAAGTCTTCCATGCTGTCCTCTTCAGACTCTGGTGGTCTAGGACCTTTTAAAGTGTGGACCTCCAGCTGCAATGGACACAGAGCAGAATACGGTAGAGTTAGAAACTGAAAGATACAGAGGGTCAAAATCATGTGAGACAAGGTATGACACGATGTCATGTGACTATGAAAATAAAATAAAAACATGAGCTCAGTGATACACAGACATTTATTCTTTGGGTTTTTAAACATTTAGGCGTAGATGTAGGAGCGTCAATACGTCTGCATAATGCCTCACTGGGGCTGGGACTGCCAATGTAGACATTTTTCTTTTCTTTTACATTTTTCTTCCTTTTTAGTCATTCTGGTGTATGTTCAGACCATAGTGTGTGTGTGTGTGTGTGTGTGTTTATTTATCTATCTATTCTGTGTCCTGTGTATTGTATTGTATTGACCCCCTTCTTTTGACACCCACTGCACGCCCAACCTACCTGGAAAGGGGTCTCTCTTTGAACTGCCTTTTTTCCCTACTTTTTTTCTATTTCTATTTTCCCTACTAGGATTACCTAGTTTTTCCTTGTCTTCTTAGAGAGTCAAGGCTGGGGGGCTGTCAAGAGGCAGGGCTTGTTAAAGCCCATTGTGGCACTTCCTGTGTGATTTTGGGCTATACAAAAATAAACTGTATTGTATTGTATTATCTATTTATGCATTTATTTATTCAAAGAGCTTCTGTAAAAAGCCAAATTTCCCACAGGGATTAAAAAGTAGGTGTGCTAAATACCCTGTTTATGTTATTCATTTTAAAATACTTTATAAAATGTATTATTATTTTACTGTGTTTAAAGAATTCCGAGTCTTTATCTGTACTAATTATTGTAAAATGCCAAATTTCCCACAGGGATAAAAAATGTTTTATTTATTATTAGATTCTATTTATATTATTCATTTTAAAATATTTTATTTTACTGTATGTTTAAACAATTCTGGGTCTTTACATGTACTATTTCTGAATTTAGTAATCTGTAAAATATATAATTGCATTTCAGCTGAGTACTAAACAGACCGAACTTAATTGAAATGCTGAAAGAAATCCATGCACACACAAGGTGAACTTGCAAAACGGCACACGGTCAGCACTGGAGCTGTAAGGCAGCAGCGCTATCAACTGCACCACCACACCATTTACACGATAAGGGCGCTATATACAATTATCTGCTGTCTATAAAGATTTAGATAACACTTTATAGATGTCTCTGTGAATCTTTAGAAAAGTTCATTGATAGTTCACTTTTAATGGTTGATTATAACAAGTTTAAAGTCAAAGATTCCAATAGCTTTACCTAACAAGCCTTTTTCTTGTCGATCTTTGTACCTACCTGTAATACGTTTTTAAAGAGAGGTTCCTAACGTTGTCTTTACACTAATCTGTGTTTGACGCCACTCCAGATGGATGTCTATCACTTTCCATAATACATTTTAACGCCAGACTATGGTCACCCGACGTCCCTTATTTCACAGAACACTCTGCGCAAGTCCTTCCCGAATGATCGAAAGTTGCGGCGTCGTCGCTCTCGTCGCCGTGTGGCTTTATACAGTAATTATGTTTGTCCATTGGCACTTGCCGTACTTGGAGTCTCAAATGCTTTGTAGTTTCCGCTTTACCGCCGTTCAACGTTTCCCAACTTGTGAACGCCAGTGATCGAACGTAAGTTTGTAATGATTTAAAAAAAATGTTCTAACACATTAGCAAGTGTATACACGTAGTTTATCTTAAGTTAATAATTACCTTTAAAGCAGGCGTTCATTAGCAGCTGGCACGTGCTTGGGCAACGATTTTCTTCGTGCCTTAGTTTATGAACACAAATGGTTTCTGGTACAGGTTCCCTTGAATGTTTGATTTTGTTTTGCGTTTCTGTTTGATAACATTTTCAAAACTGCATTAACTGGGGCTTTACGAATTCCACACATCATTTGGTGTTTTTTGTTGCCTTACTATTTGTTTTTACCACCAATAAAAAAAATTGTTAAAAAAAGATGTTTTCAAGTACAAATTGAGAACCCCACCACCAACGCCAACCCAACACCTATGTAAGTCCTTAATCTTTTGACAAGCAGGTTACCTGAGGCTGCCCTTTGCTTTCAGATTTTTCCGGGGACGCAAGTCGGTGCAACCCAAACACTTCCTCATTTATTGGCAGCGAATTAGTGTTGTTCTTTTTTTGTTTCTCAAACGTGATTGGATAATCGTCAACGCACTAGTTCATATTCGCGTGTACTGTTCTCAGTTCACTCCCGCCATTATCATAACCACAGATTAGCAAGCGCGTTTTTAGGGAGATGGCAACATCAAGCGGAACTTCAGGAATTAAAGAAAATTTGATTATTTCTTTAATGAAACACCCCTTCATAAATCGCTCACTTGAAGAAAAAAAGAAGATAAATGAGCTTGGACTGGACAGACTTGAATTAAGAATTCGAGGATGAACTTATACGCGGACCAGCTTATTAAACCAGCGTTTGTTAGGACAAACGGAGTTGGCTAACTGGGTGTAAAGTAAGTAAGGCCTTTTTTTTTTTGCTTCGCCCGTTTGCTGTTCCAGAGTGTCTGTATTGAAGTGATGTGGACAACGATGGGGTTACGAAACCTAAATCATCATTCCGAAAAATGCAAGCTGCACGAAAGTAGCGCAGTCATGTAGACCAGTGTTTTTCACTGGTGCACCATGACAGTTACCCAGGTGTGCTGTAGAAATAATAGTGTAGTGTAGGCACTTGGGTCTGAACCTGAGCAGGTTGTCGAGACCTTTCTGAAAAGAATAGGACTACGTGGCGAAGCTGGCATAAAAGCAGCTTCGTGATCACCATGTTAGAGCACGTGTCTCCTGGATGCAAGAGTCTGTCTGTCTGTCTGAAGGAAAGGAGGCCAGAATTTATGTTCAATGAAATCTAGGTATCCTGATCTTTAAGATTCAAGTTGAACTTGTCCTGTGGGTGTAGTAGATGATAGGTTGGGGTGGGGTTGGTGAGTTATGTTTTAAGATGTGGGGGTCTGTAGATCTTATAATTTGAATTTGTGCCCAGGTGAGTGAAGCTTGGCAAACTTACATAGGACTGGGCAGACAGGCAGCAAGTGTAGAATAAAAATAGGGTGAGAATGACTCTGTGGCTGTGCTAAATGATAAACTGGGATGCAAGACTGGGGAACTGGGCATGTTGACAGAGGATTTGGCAATTTAGAGACAGATGTGGTATAACATTTGGGTGGCAGGTGCATCTGTCCCTTTCCACATCTATAGGGCACATTATGGGAAGAATAAGGAGACTGCGGATGTCACAGACTGAAGTTTTGGAGCACACCAGTAATGGGAAAGCTGACATCTGTCCTGCTTCACTGACAGAATGAGGAAATCGTTCCTCCTTCACACTATGCGACACTTCAATTCCACTTTGGGGTGGGAAAACGGTAACACTATACAATGTTGTTGACTGTTATACCTGCCTCACACTCTCTTTTAACTTGCACTGTGTTTTTATCACGCTTTAATTAATATTGTTTTTATCAGTATGCTGCTGCTGGAATATGTGAATTTCCCCTTGGGGATTAATAAAGTATCTCTATCTATCTATCTGTCTGTCTGTCTGTCTGTCAGATGGGGCAGCATGGTGGAAAGGGTATAATACATTTTAGCCTGGGTTTGTCCTGTGGGTCTGGTACTGGACAGGCCAAGATATGCTTTGACACTATGATGAGGATCACGAGAGCATTTGGAATGAAAAGATAGACATGAAAGGCGCCATATAATAACTGCTCCTTCAGAACACACTTAAAGAAACACATTGTTGTGTGCTTACAGTAACTCTGTGCCCCTTTCCCTGAGGACTATCAAGCAGCACATTTAAGAGGTCACCACTACTATAGTCTTGAAATATTCTTAAAATATGTTTTGTGCCACATTTTGGACATCACCAAGTTTCTTGCTGCAGTAACATAAGACTTTAATTGTACTTTGCATTTGTGATGAGCCATTCGCAAACGATTCGTTCTTTTCGGACAACCCTGTTCAGTGAATTATATGAACCGATTTGTGAAGATGAACCGCATATGTGTCCTTCCTGCCTGCTGTCCTCAGTGTTTTTTAGTGTCACTGATTCATGTTTAAATCGCATGTGCAAGAAGCGCCTAATTCATGAGTCTTGACTCTTTTGATTGGCGAATGAATAATTTATGAATTGTGCAATTTTCATTCACTTGTGATTCTGTAACGAAATGTCTTATTTTAATTACCGGTATGCATCTTAAGTGTGTTCTCATGCAGTTTTTATGAAAAAGGGACAATTGCATATGAATTATTATGTTAAATATATAATTATGTATAAACAGTTATATAAATTAATACACAGTGATATTATCTTTATACACACTACAGGGCTCTGCCCCCTGCTTGCTTCGCTCGCCCACCCCCTGATTTGGTTTACTGGATATACAATTTAAAGAGATTGTTATTTTCATGGGAATTGTTACATATGAATTATTTTCACTTTTACTATAAAACCTTTGTAAAAACATTACTTGTCCTTTATTTCTGGCCCCGGGAGTGGTTACATCTCTTTCTTGCAGGATGTATAACACCGCTCGTGTTGTGAAGGGGGGGGGGGGGGGGGTGCAGGGGTTAGGGTGGCTGAACACACGCTAAGCAGAAGCGGTCAGATCATCTGCTGACTTTCTACTGCGGGCGAGCTGCTTGTTTTGCTTGTGGCTTGTTGTTGTTTTAAGAGCTGGGAGCAAGTTAAAGTGCCTCTCACGGGACAAATTGTCTTCCGAGAAGATCACGTCTCATCTCCCTAGTCTCCCTCCCAAAGATTTTTTTTTTTTATAATATACGTATATTTATGTCTCTCTATCTGAATCTTCTTCTCTCTTTTCCCACTCTGTGGGGTTGATGTTCTTGATCAGCCTACTCCATACAGCTCCATAGGGCTCTTGTATGTCGTCAGATGTTAAGAGCAAGTATCACCAGTACGTAAAAATAATGTAAAGGACTATAGCAGGGTTAATGGAAGATGGACAGTTGTAGTGAGTCCAAGGGCTTGTAACTCGTGGTTCATATTGTTTTATAAAATGTTGCTGGATTAGGCGACTGCCTAGTTCACCTAAATTAGTGAGCCGACTTTGCTGCTAGTTGCCTTAGTTTTAATTGACATAACTCGGACCCCTTAGTTGTTTCTTTTTCCTTAATGAGCAACCAAACAATAACATGACATAACACAGGCCTCCGCATGACCTGCTCACCTGAAAATAAAGAAAGGTGAAGGTCTCGGTCATGTTGGTCTGCTCAGGTCACCAAACAATCTTGACGGTGGTCTTAGAAAAAACAGAAAATCAAAAGTCTGCTGTGGCAGAATGAGACGAGAGAAGCAATAAGTCATGATATTCAATTTAATGAACAGCAAGAATTGGCTTCTCATTAAGAAAATGGCTGGAGTGAAATTGGTTGGAGTTTGAAGCTCTGATTTAGCTGGTCATCTGTTGGCTCGTTTCACATCTTATTTCTGTTTGACTGCCATTTAATGAAGAAAGGAATCAGTTCAGAGGACTGAATACTTAAAAACATGAAGGGAAATGAAGGGGAAAGAATTTAATTAGCAGTGAAAACTGTGTCACTGATTAAGAAGATGGTTAGAATGAAAACCTGCTGCCACTGCGGCCCACCAGGACCGGAGTTGGAAACCCCTGCTATACGGATTACATTCTAAGTTAAAGGTGAGAGTATACTGTATAGAAATGTTTCCTCCAAAGAGCATTTGAGGTATTTGAATGTGGCCTCAGTTGCAAATCATTGGTTTTATAATAGATAAAAGGTTTTATATAGCAGTAGCTTCCAAGCTTTAGGTGCTGGATAAATAGATCCTGGAAACAGTCAATGAACCCATCCTTGCTTCACAGGGTATAAAGAAAGAAACAGCCCTGGGTGGAGATTCCACTCATTGATGGATACACTCTTCACTCATATCAAACTATTTTAGACACGCTCATCATTTTTCAAAGAATTAACATCATAGAATACAGAGGGAATGGTACCTGGTCGTCATCTGTAGCCCTTAATCTCTTGCACCTCCCGGCCCGGGCTGTAAAATGAAACAAAGACGCCATTAGGTTCTGAACAGATACTGAAAGAATTAGAAGAGTACTCTGAGAACTTTCAATAAATTAAATCAAGCAGTTCTCAATGCTTTTCTTAACATGACTGATAGAAAAAATATGGCACACATGAGTGGAGTTGAAAATGATGAAGGACTGGAACACTCACAGTAGTAAAGTGTCTTTCCTACTAACATTGAGGTTTGTGTTGGACGTGATTCCATTATTTAAGACAAGTAGACGTCTATACCAACTTTGGTACATCGTAACAGTTCATTCATAAGTCCCTGCATGTTAATTTTTGACACAATGCAGCAACTCTATTAAAAAGTGTCCTGTTGGTACAAAATCAAGTGCCGTCTATCTCTGATCCTTAATACTCTTCACTTAGATGTGGTTAACACAAATAGCCTGTTCCCCCAAAGAGCCGCAACTCAATAAATACGGCATGCAGATTGCAGACATGGACAAAGAATGTTATTCAGTCACTCAATAAAATGACCAAGACTTATGATGTTAGGGATGTGGAGACTTTAGCAACTCAGAATCAGCTTCCCTACTTGGATTTTCAGGCACTATACAACCTTTAGACAATAAACATCTGGTGAGAAGCAGCAGCAGATCTATGAATGAAAACAGTTTGTTACTAATGAGAGTGCAAAGGGCAATGGCCAGCCTCATTCATACTGATAGAAAGGCACAGCTCTTTAGAGAAGCAATGTGCAGTAGGCCACCTCAGAATGTAGAATATATTGGGCCATTAAGCTGATGGGCATTTTGCCATGTTTTAGTCCTTCCAGCTTACAATAGAAAGATGAGGCACATAGAAGTGGACACATAGTCCCTAAACCTGGATGTTTGAAGATTAGGACAAATATTTCCAGACATTTCAGTTTTTGTTGCAACATGCTGATAGTGGGTCAGAATTTTGTTAAAACAGTAAGAACTGATGACTCTCTCCTGCCTTGTGTATACTATAAAGGCTGATGGTGGGAGTGTAATAGTGTGGGAGTGTTTTCTTGGCACTCCTTGGGTCTCTGGATACCAGTAGAGCATCTGTTGAATGCCAACATGTACCCAAGAATAATTGCTGCTAATGTCTTCGTAGTCATTTTTTATTAAATAGATGATTTGCCATTTCACAAAGCATAATTCATCTCGGGCTGGTTCCATAAACATGTCACTGACTTTATTTTATGCCAGTGGCCTTTTATATCCTTCAGATTTCAGTTTGACATGGCACCTTTGGAATGAGGCAGAATAGGAAGTTCGCAGCATGAATGTAACTAACAGTTCTACTCAAAATGTGATTGTATGTCAGTGTGGACCACTGGTGCCCAACTCCGGTCCTGGAGCTCCACAGTGGCTGCACGTTTTCATTCTACCCCCTTTCTTAATGAGTGACCTGTTTTTGCTGCTAATTAACTTCTTTTGAATTAATTTTATTTGACTTGCTCTTGAAGACTCGGATAGCCCTTAATTCAGGGCTATCCAACTCCGGTCCTGGTGGGTTTCATTCTAACCCTTTTCCTAATCAGTGAGCAGTTTTCACTGCTAATTAACTCCTTTTCCCTTCATTTTAATAGCCTTGTTTTTAAGGATTCAGTCCTTTTAGTTGATTCGTTTCTTTATTAAATGGCAGCCAAGCAAAAATGAGATGTGAAACGAGCCAACAGATGACCAGCTAAATCAGAGCTTCAAACTCCAACCAATTTCACTCCAACCATTTTCTTAATGAGAAGCCAATTCCTGCAGTTCATTAAATTGAATATCACGACTTGTTGCTGCACTCATTCTGCCACAGCAGACTGTTGATTTTCTGTTTTTTCTAAGACCACCGTCAAGATGTTTTGGTGACCTGAGAGATCAACCTGACCGAGGCCTTCACCTTTCTTTATTTTCAGATATTGTGTGATGGGCACAGGTGAGCTGTGGTGACTTGTTTTGTATCTCATTATTGTTTGGCTGTGCATTAAAGGAAAAAGAGACAACTAAGGGGCCTGAGTCAAGTTAATTAAAACTAAGGCAAAAGAAGTTAATTAGCAGCAAAAACTGAAGAAGATCGTTAGAATGAAAACCTGCAGCCACTGCAGCCCACCAGGATTGGAGTTGGACACCCCTGCCTTAATTGTTTCTTTTTCCATAATTAGCAGGCAAACAATAATGAGATACAAAATGAGCCAAAACATGACCAGCAAACTGTGCCCATCACACAATATCTGAAATAAAGAAAGATGAAGTTCTCAGGAACGCTGATCTGCTCAGGTCCCCAAAACATTTGAACAGAGCTCTTAGAAAAAAGAAAATCAATAATTTTGGAAATGTCTGCTATTGCACAATGAGAGCAGCAACAAGCCACTGAATTAAAGAACGAGTTTAATTAATGACAAGACTCAGCGCCTAATTCAGTGACTGGTTGGAGTGAAATTGGTTGGAGTTTGAGGCCCTGACTGAGTTGGTCTTCTGTTGGCTCACTCACTTCACATTTCATTTCTGTTTAAGGAAAGAAATGCAGCAATTCAGAGGAACGATGACGAAATTCAGCAGAACAAATCTAAACTAAAATGAATTCAAAAGAAGTTAATTAGCAGCAAAAACAGTTCACTCATTAAGAAAAGGGTTAGAATGAAAACCTGTAGCCACTGCAGCCATCCTGGACCAGAGTTGGGGACTCCAGATGTTTGCTAAAATCCTTAAGGTCTGCTGTCAGCATCCTTGCAGTATCCATGGCTCAGTGGATTCAGACTGTTCTGGAGGCAAAAAGGGGCCATCGATATTACGTCAACCTAAGTATGTGGCCGCTGTATGTAAGTTATCTTTAAATGTCCATGAACTAAAGAAATATCAGTGCTTAATTTATGGCAATATTAATCTGGCATATGTGCAATGAAGGTTCAGGCTGTGACAAAATTGGCACCCTAAGATGTAAGTATGCTCATTTTTTGTATTGATTAGTTTTTAAGGGCATTTGTAATTCAAAGCCAATCTTAGTTACCAAATTCAAGTGAGAGCTTGAGGAAACCATGTCTCCTGCTTGTCTTTCTTAAAGGTAGAACCCAATAAAGTGACCCCTGAGCGTATATGAAGTAAGGACAACCAAATCCCTAAACTTCCCACTCCAAGCCTCAAGATTGTCTGCAAGCGTCTCTCACCTCCTAGTCGCCCTTCCCGGTTGCTTTTCACCTGCAGGTACACCTGTAAGGGACAGAATAGAATTGGTGACAACAGGGCATGCGTAATGCAGGAAAACATTCAGCCTTGCTTATCCTGTTGGCACCCACCTGCCGTCTGTCCAGTTTGTGTCCCTCTTCTCCAGAAAGGGGAGAACCCGCTGGTGACTCTCTTTCGTGATCCCGTCTCGCCAGGCTAAATGTGGATGGAGACTGAAAAACACACAATCAACAGGAGGTTTAAGAGTATCTTGCTGGTAATAATGATAATACATTTTATTTATACAGCGCCTTTCCCATGCTTCAAGGTGCTTCAAAGTGCCTCAGAAGAACAGCATGGTTTATGTAGCCTTGAATGCAAACATTTTCTGCATGGAACACTAAAACAGATAAATGCACCATATACAAAGCATTAAATAGAATAAAAGACAATAAACCTGAGTGAATGGCTAAATTCAATGGTAAAAGAAAAGCCCGGACAAATAATATCATTTGTGATATAACACACACACATTATGCTGAGCATCTGGACAAAGAGGTAAACCGAAGAAGCGTCAGAATGTTGGGTTAAGTTAAAGGCCTTCTTGAACAGATGAGTTTGAAGTTATTTTTTAAAAGAATGAATTGAGTCGGCTGATCTCATTAATTTCGAAGCTCATACCAAAGTCTGGGCGCTAATACACCTGAAGGCCTTGCTGTCACCCTTAGAGTGCAGGTTATTTTTGGCACAGCAAGATTGCAAGAATCAGAGGACCTTAGTGGACAAACAGGAGCTGAGCGATGGAGAAGATCACTGATGTAGTCTGGCGTGAGGCCATTTAAAGCTTTGTAGGTTATTAATAGTAGAATTTTATATTCAATCCTGTGAGGCACAGGGAGCCAGTGAAGGCAGAACAGGATGGAAAAGAATCATGGTGTGGGCATGCTGCATTGTTGACATGAAAAAAACTGCAGCAACATCTGCTGAGAGTAAAGCACATTAAACAAGCCGACAGATCATTTTCATCACAAACACAGACACTCCAACTGCAATAAATCTTCAGAATTGGAGGTGCGGGTTTCCACTGCCATGTTACTGGGCATTGGATCCCTTCAGCTATGAGTGGTAGCGCGGCCAAACAACATAGCTGGCGAGAAAAGAATGGCAGCGTCCGCATGCGGCATTTCTTTTAAGAAAAGTGCTGTGGCGGCATCAGATTGCAGTGAAGAACACTGCAACAACCTCAGCAGAGTGCCCAGGGGTTCTGTTTTCCATGGGATGCACACGAAGCACCTTTCGTCAATGACCAGAGGTCTGAGTGTTACTAATACATGTATAAAAAAGACATGGGAAGGACATGCAAACTTTGCAAAGGCAATGACAGGGTGTGCGATTTGAACAAAGGACGCTGGATCCGTTAGGCAGCAATGCTAACCACTGGGCCACCCAAATGGAAGTAACACTGATTAAAATTGCCTCACTCTCTGTTTAGCTTTATGCAGTAGCAGCCACAACCACAGCCGTACCCGAATGCTGACTGCTTGGAATTAAGTCAATAAATTAATATTTTAAGTTATATAAGAACATTTTGAAACACTCTTAATCCAGTTCAGGGTTGTGGTGGGGTGGGTTTGCAGGGCTGTCCCCACAGCATAGAACACATAGGAAAAAGCAGCCCTGGACAGAACGCCAATCAATAGTAAGGTCTGCTCACAGCTGATGTCTATTTTATTAGCAATTAACCTTTATATAGTGACTTCTTTAGTGGTCATCATCCTAAGCTATGTTCTAGGTAGAGTATACACATTTTCCTGATGTGAGCATCGATAGTTTAAGCAACTGTTTCAGTCTTTGTGTTGAACATGCAATATTGCGCTTTAGGGGAGAACACCTTAGCAAATGAAACAAAGTCCAACTTGAGGCCACATCTGGAACACTGAGGCCAGTTTGGTGGCCTTCATATTAGGAGATGAACATCACAGTGCTAGAGACAGTCCACAGAATGGTTCCAGGTCTGTGAGGTATGAGCCATTAGAAGACTGAACAAGTTGAATCTTGTCACCTTAAACAAATGTGGATTTACAGAAACCTGGCGTATCGTGTTTAAAATTATTGAATGAGTAAACTGGATGCCCGCTGAATCTTTAAAAAGGGTTCTTCATAAAGGCTAAGCTCACTCTGACACACATTTTGCTGTATTAGTGTCTAATTTGAGCAAGTTTCCTCTTTTTGATAGTCCGCTCCTTCACTGTTGCTTACTGTACTCATTCGCTTACCTGATTAGCGGCTGACAGAGAGTGCTCAGGAGGTCCTTCAAGTAAGAGGCTGAAAAACAATAGAGGATATGATTTGAGTTAACACAGGGCTGGTGAGGCATTTTGTAGCTCTCTCATTACTGAGAGGCTGGATTGCACTTTCAGGTCTATTCTATACAGTAAGTGCTGTAAGCACTCCCCCCCCCCCCCCCCCCCCCCCCCCCCCCCCTCGTCTGGAGCTAAAGCAAAACTTCACTCAGGGCACCCAAGTATATCCTGGGATGGTTCAGGTAGGATGGTGCAGAGTTAATGCATCAAGAGTAAGGAGATCAAATAGCTACAACATGTTCATTTAATGTAACCTCTGTGTGTGTGTGCTAGACCATCAATTATGTTGTCTGGTTTTTTTTTTTTCAGAATTCACTGTCTTAATCTTCTTTATTTATTTATCTTGTTTGTACAATGCTATATACTGCAGGTATGTCAAACACGCGGCCTGCATGACAGATCCTAGTTAGCACTGAACTTGTACAAAATGATTACTATCGTTTGTGATTGAATCATTCTGCATCTTCGGTGTTACTTATTGACTTTTCTTACTTCTGCCTTCTGACAAAAGCGCATTTTCCCATGGCATTATGGTACCGGAAACGTCATCTGCTAGTATAGCCACGAGCCTTGACCAAAGTTAATGAGCCGCAACGTCACAACTGAAGTGCTAGGCTGCAGCAGGGGCAGCCTTAGGCATTTGTAAACTATGCACCTGCTCAGGGCCGCCACGCCAATATATATTGAATATAAAACAGAAAGAGAAAATAATGACACAGCTGACGGCAATGTGGCCGAAAAACATTGTGTTTCTTGTTAATTAGTACGCTGTATTTACTAATGTCGCTAGAGTCGGAGCAGTAAGCTATATGTAGTATTATAACGTTCTGCCGTAATGAGAATATCATGGGTCGCCACTTGGTTTTCAAGTTACGGACACGCGTATATAGAAGCGTGTCATGAGCACGAGGCGGCTATGCAGTGTCCACAACGGATGTGGCCATCCGCCATGCATAAGATACCATATTAACATTGGCGGGCGAAGGGGCCACCGATTCTTTCTCTGCCCAGGACCACCACGAGCCTAGAGCCGCCCCTGCAGGCTACACTACTGACTGGGCTGCTGAGACTGACCACTGGGCAGAACTGACCATCACAAGTAGTAATAGCTCGCATATTTTCACGTTTTTTTGCTCTAGTTTCATGTAATTTTGTGCTAGTATTGTAACAAACAGTTAGTGCAGACTACAGCTGAAGATCTGAAGTGGATGTGAGAAGTTGGTGAGTTGTTTATTAACATATTTTTGTGATTTTGAGTTTGTAAAATTAGTGTAGGTCAGGTGGCTTTCTGCATATCGGCTTATTTTACAATATAAACTTTGAAGTAAACTTAGTAAAGTAAAATTAGATTTTTGGAGGATTTGTTTTCCAACTTGAATTACTGAGCAACGAATTCAGTGAGCATTTTCGTGATTTCAGTTCACACAAACAGGGCATTGCGCTGTTCTCTTACAACGTTGAGAATGCGCCTGAGAATATCCAAATGGAGTTGATTGAAGTGCAGTCAGATTCTATTCTGAAGGCAAAACACAACGAAGTTGGTGTGTCAGGCTTGTATGCTTACCTGCCACCCTCGTATTTGCAGATCCGTAAGTTGGCATCGAGAGTACTGTCTATGTTCGGAAGCACTTACCTTTATGAGCAATTTTTTTCGTTAATGAAAGCTACCAAAACCCCACATCGCTCAAGACTTACTGTCGAGCACCTTTCATCCCCCATAAAAGTTGCAGCTCCACAACATTTCAAGCCTGATTTTGACGAACTGGTTACTAACAAGCGATGTCAAGTGTTGGGACAAAAGAAATAAATCTCTTACTGTAAGACTCCTATATAAGCAATGAATATAATATAATAAGGACCTAGCCAAGAGGCTAAGACTCTAATTGTACACTGTTGTTTGGAGACTGTATGGAAATAAATTGCTTTTCTTTAAACTTTAAACTTTAAGTGTAACATTTTTTAAAGCTAACAGTATGTGAATTTCCCATTGGGATTAATAAAGTATCTATCTATCTATCTATCTATCTATTGGAAAGAAAGCTACAGTAACTTTGTATAATAGTATAATAGTATTTGTTACAGTGCGGCCCGCTGACGCACATATGGTAGTCGAAGCGGCCCACCAATGGTAGTGAGTTTGACATGCCTGATATACTGTATATGCTGCTATTCTTTATTATATTCTGTAAGTGCCTTGAGCATGGGAAAGGCACTATATAAATAAAATGTATTATTATGTACAATGAGGCAGATCAGATTGGTGAGCTCTTATGATATGAAATATTGTATTGCAATCTAATGTGTTAACGTGTAAACCACTAAGCCCTTTAGAAGCATAGAAATCATCTAATGAGAACATAACACAGCATACCTGTTGCAGGAGCTCATCCTAGTAGAGAGCATCATGTGGAAAGCAGGAAGAAATCCTGAATGGGATGCGAGTCCATAACTGGACTCACTAATGCCATCACTCACATTGGGCCAATACTCATTATACGTAGCACACACATGTCTGGGGATATGTGAGGGAAAACCAGAGGAATTCTGGGAAGGATGTACAAACAACAGCCGGGGACATCAATTCCATGACATTTGAAGGAGTTAGTAGACTAGCACATAGGTAAGCAAACCTCCTGTCACACAGCAAAAGAATGACTTTCATAGACTAGCCAGACACAGACTCCAAATGCCACCCCGGGGCTGTTCTTCATCCTTGCTTAACAAGTCATGTGAGCATGGGCACTGCCAGTGTGCTCAGAAAGCACAACACAAGCTTTATTCATGGTGAATTTTTTTAATGAAAAGTCAGCATGCAAACACAATGAATGAATTAACCCGCAAGAAAATAAGCAGTTAACTTTAGACCCATTTTATAGAGAGACTTAAAGTCACCAGTCAGTCACCAATTCAAGTAAAATACACAGAGCTCCTTACACAATGGCTGGCATGAACCTCTTACCTGGGGCTGAACTGAGTCAACCTCTCAATCTCACACTGCAGATGATCGCGCAGCTCTGCCCTTGTGAGCTCAGTGTGACACAGCGGACATTGCAGGTTCAGCAACACCTCGCTCCTCTTTTCTGCAAAGAAACAAAAAGGGAAACCTGCTCAGTGAGATGTCATCAAAATTCCCAAAATGTTTTATATAAAACTTCAGAAATACCACAAACATACATCTGTTTGTGTGTTGCCTTTCATATCTCATCTTTTTACCTGTTATGTAGCATTTTTCCCTATCTGTATATTCATATATATCTCTTAATGTTGTGAAGCACCTTTCATGTCTGTCTTTTTATATAGCTTCTTTCATATCTAGCTATGTATTTATACAGTGCCATTCTATACTCCATTTATACAGTGCATTCCCTACTGGGCTGTGTCCAAATTTTTTTAGTTAGTGCCTTGCTTATCTAAATCTTCATGCCACGTAAAGTTCCATGTATACATCTTTAAATATATATATCTGTGTGTGTATATACGTGGTTGTGTGTGTGTGTGTATATATGTATATATTATAAATATATATATACTGTACTTCTGCTTATTATATAGTTTCCATCATATCTGTACATTTATCTGTGGTTATCTTATATATAAAAGTCTACACGTGGAAGTGTGTGTGTCTGTCTCTCCGGCCCGGAAGTGCGAGGCTACAGCATGAAGCTCAAAGAAATTGACTCTGTCGCCAAAGTGAAGCCCCCGACAAAAGAGAAACTCGCTTAGCCATTAACACACAAGCATATTGGCCAAACGAAACCTCCGAGGAGAGAGAAACTCGCTTAGCCACTAACAGACAGCGGAGGTGAGCACATCGGAAAAAGAAACCAACCAGGAGAGAGAAACTCACTTAGCCGCTAGTGCACAACTGATGCGACTGATTCATTGAAGTGCCAGAATCCATGGTTTCTAGAAGCCTGGGCTTTTTACAGCAATGGGCTTATACAGCTGGTATATTATATTTTGCGTTTTATTGGGTTATTTTTTTATTTTTTGTATTTTAGTGAAAAAGAGTTTGCAGTCACTTCTGAAAATGATTTCCTCATAATCTAGCATTACCTTCCATAGGCCAAGTTTTTGGCAATGTAAAAGGCTTTTGCGTTTGCCTGTAGTATAACATTCAGTTACCAGTGTGATGTAATTAATTTAAAAACATTGACTGTATTGTTACTGCTGCAAGATGTGTCGGTCGGTATGTGACGTCAGTTTCTATTCTAACTGTGTGACAAGAGTGGTCCTATGGAGCACTTCATGGAGTTAAGTGACGAGTGACGATATGGCTGTGTGTGTGGATGCATACTTGGTTTTTGCTCTGCTATAAATCTGAGACTGCATATTTTTTTTATAGAGTGACTAAACCGAGTTGCCATTTATATTTTCCTAACTGCTACTAATTAAGACGTTATTGTCCTGCCATTGCCATTTTAATTCTTTTTTCCCCAAGAAGTTTACTTTTAGGCTTTAACTCATCACATTAGGAATTACTACTGAGTCATATCAGATGTTGCCAATTACAAACTGTATCATTAGTTTTGGTTATTTAACTCCTTAGAAAACCATAAAAATACTCCATAGACACGCTGGCAGCCTTAGTGACATCTTGAAATTGTCTCCATGTGAATGTGCCTGTCGACTTTCTGCCCTCCCTGGCCATCAGACCTTATTTTATTCTTTGTTAATTATTATTGCCTAATTTTTTATATATTTTTTCTTTTCTTTTTTTTTTTTCTTCATCTTGTAAAGAAGTTTGAGCTCCATCAGTTATATGAAAACATACTCTAGACATACATGTTGTTGTCCGTTGTCAGATTCTGCCTTTCATACTGTACTGCAGGGACTGACTGTCTTTAGCACCAAAAAGCCTTGAAGAGGATAAGCAGCTTTGGAAAAATGAACAGGTGAATGTAAAACCTTCATTTTAACTATTCAAAAGTAAGCAAAATTGTACAGGAAAAAGCAATCCTTAAATGCTTTATTTATTCTGTTATGAGTGCAATGGTGCTTTTTGGACATCCACGTTTTCACTTTCAAAGGCTGAACTAGAGATTACAATTCATGTTGTATCCCAGACGCTCCTCCCTGGTGGTGAACCAGACCACCAGAGGGGTGAAGGGTCATCTTCTCAGTTCTTTGCATTGGTAACTAGCAACCTGATATTTGCAAAACTGAACAAGCAAAGAAGGGAGCCACAGAGAGAGCCATTCAGATTGAGCCTTGCTGGCATAGCCCATGCAGTCGTTTGTTTTACCATTTTGCAGTACTGTTTAACTGGTATCAGTGTGTTGATTGTACATATGGGGTTGGGCAGGCAGGGGGCTTGTTAGCAGTTTCTTCTTGAATGCTGAAGTCCACTTAAATTTCCTCACACCCTCCCTCTCCTCCCCCCTGCCGGACCGTGTAATATCCGATGAATAAAACCCCATGTTGGATACATGATTGCTGAGCAAAGCCTGCTGGCAGGATGAAATTGGAAATTTTACGGTGCATGGGTGGGAAAGTGGCTGCGCGGAAAGAGCAAGAAATAATAAATGGCCAAGTGCCTGCATCTCATGCAGACAAGCATGAATGCTTCAACACCTCCCCACGGCCGAAATGAAGCAGTGCAGTTTATTGTGGCTCTTTCAACAAAGCCTGTGAAATAGCCATCCACCCAACTTCAGAGAGAGGGAGAGAGAGTTGGGGGGGCGGGGGGGGGGGGGAGAGACAAAGGTGGGCCAAACAGCAGTGGGATAAATTAGAATATTGGCCCTACTGGGAGGGAGGTCCATTATTGACCTGACACTAGGGAGGGGCAGCTTTTGACCCGTGTTAATCTGCGACAGCTGACCTTTGCTAGTACTCTGTAAAGTGGCACAGTGATTCATTTGAGATGTGGGACACAATTTGCTGGTGCCTGCCAACTGTGAAATGGGTCAGCTGCCGGGGGCTTGCGGACTGAAGGATTTTATGGTTTGATTTTTTTTTTCCAGATATATTCATCCAAATATAAGACACTCTGAATACATGCTCAGAAAAGGAGAGTCTTTCCCCAAGTCTTTGACTCCCCGTTTGGGGTGACTTGACCCTGAAAAAAGAAAATAGTGGCCAAGCAGTGCCCTGGAAATGGCCATTGGCTTTAAACTGGAAGAATTTAAAAATGTATCCATTTATTCCTTTTCTGAACCTATTCACTTGCATTTGTGGGGTTGTGGGGGACTTTCAATTTTTAGTTTGCACAAAAAATGCAGTGGATTGCACCCCCAGCTTCTGAGAGGTAAGTCGAAGGCTCAACAGCCCAGGGTAATTGTAATGTGTGCACTCGATTAAGTTTGTAAGCACCTAAGCCCGATTGAATATTTATTACGCACTCCCTGGACAGAAGTTACAAATCCTTGCATTACATACAGACACACACAAATTAGCACCATCTTTCATTTGTAAATCAGAGACATCTGCTCTGTGTATTACCTACCATAGTATGTAAGATTCTCTTGCTCTTTCACGGCTGGACTGGTGACCTTAATGATCAAGTGTTTGATGGGCACCACAATGTAAGCCATTTGTGTGAATAACCAGGTTTGTGTTTAAAAACCCTGCTTGATATAAATCAACTTATAAAACACGTATCCTAATGGTAAACTCCTTTTAGCTTATCTTTAAGTAAATTAGGGGGCTTCACCCCTGCTTGCTTTGCTCGCCAACCCCCAGGCCAGCGCTACGCGCCAGCCACTTTGCATCTCGACAACAAATCTTTTAATTCTCGCGGATACGCCTCTTCATTTGGAAAAAACACTACTTTCCCCTGATGGCAACACGAATTAGATGATCTACAAGTCTCTGACTTAAAGTTTAAATCCGAACAATATATTCAATCTGTTTTCACTGTTCCGTTATTTCACCCGAGTAATAATTTCCGTTAGTAAAGATCGCATTAGCACAAACAGTCATTTCTTGAGACTTTCGAAATTTAGTACTTTCATTATCTCTAACCTGCTCTGCATGTGTTTCACGCCAGCGCTTTTAAACTTCTTCACGACATTCTACTTTGTCATCTACTCTTTGTCTTTTATTTCCGGCCCTGGGCGTCCTTAAATCTCTTGGCACAAAGTCTCATCTCGCGGGACTTGAAACTATCTCCCTGAAAAAGTCTTGTCTAGTCCCAGGATTTTTTTTTTATATAATAGAGAGATATATTTAAATGCTAATTAGTTATTAGAGGAAAACAAAATTAATTGTGTTAGCACGCCTGAAACGTGTCATTGTGTTTAGTAAAGTAAGTAAATTGTCATTCCTTGTGAAGAATGGTACTGTCATCTCCAATGTTCTGTGTTCAAAGTGGCCAAAATGAAACTACTTCCCCAAAAAATGCATCAAATCTATACCTTTTTGCTTTGCGCCCTCTCCCACCCTAACCTATCGTCTATGGGGGAAGAGTGAAAGCTTTGGATTCGGCAAAAATTGCGATCTTCGGCTTTTGACGGATCTCGACGTTATAGGGTCCCCTGAAACCAAAAACTCTGATATCTTGATAATGGGTTTGTGTGTGTATCTATGTCTCACAGTGTCTTGAGCATGGTCGAGAGCTAAAATGGTTGGATGGAAAAATATAAACTCGAAACTTCATCCTGTGATGAGATGAGGATGTACTCATTAGTTTTTGAGCCAAATTGTGCAAGCGAAAGAGGCACTCAGATACCGTAATTCTGAAATTAATTATGAATTCTTCTCATCAATTGCTATCATAATAGAATAGAATAGAATACCTTTTATTGTCACTATATACATGTACAATGAGATTAAAATTAGCTCCTTCAGTGCAGACATATATGTAGAACACAATAAGTAAATAAACAAATGGTGCAAAAAGTTGCAAAGAAGTTTCAAAAAAGTTCTGTGACACTATATACATATGGAAAGAATAATAACTATTGCACTATTGGGTTAATGACCTATTTTATGATCCAAAAGATCAGGATCAGAGCAGTAAATAATTCCTAAGATGTTATAGAATAGTTTGAGTAACTTGATTCCTAGGGGTGCAAAGCCTACTGATGCTCACGGCCGAATTTTGTGTTAAATGTTTGTTCCATGTGGCAGATTTTCAAGGAACTGAAGATTTTATACAGAGATATTTGCTGCTATCATGAGTGGAGACAGAAGGCCCATAGGCACAACTGCATAAGAAGAGGAGTACATCAGAGGGTGTAGTTTGAGAAATTGCCACCCTTCTGGTTCCTCACTTGGCTGCTTCCTTAAATAGTTCAGTAGTGCCAAACAGCAGTCTCATCATTTGCACATTCTTCCCATGTCTGGGTGGGTTATGCTTTGAATACTTTGGTTTTCCTGCCACATCCCAAAGCAGGTTTGAGAATAGTACGTTATGATACTGGCTACAGAGGCAATAAAAATAGCAGGGCTCGGGAAGAAGCCCAAAAATGAATGAAAACAGAAGACTTTATGATTCTTCGCCATCAAATGACTGACTGGAGACCCAAACCATGAAAAACAAAAACCGTATGATTACTGCACACAGCCATGTCCTGTCACATTTTTCTGCCTATCAAAAAAAAAAAGCAATCATCTTAATAAGGAGCACATCTTATTGGCCTCAATATTCTTGATAAAGTAAATGGAGCACACATTTTGCTTTAATAGTTTCTATTTTAATTCTTTTTTTAAATTGAATTTATTAAAAACATATAACATTCCATACAATCAAGTCAAAACTTAACAGAACTAAATTCAAATCAACTCCCACCCATGAGAAAGAGAGGAAGGCCAACAGCCTGAGTAAAACAATTGAGAATAGTAAAGAGGAAAAGAAGTCTTTTCCCCCCAGTACAAATGCTTATTCTAAAATGTCATTGATTAGATCCTGTCAGGTTTTTAAAAAGTTTTGCACAGATCCTTTAAGTGAGAATTAGATTTTTTTTCCAATTTCAAATAGATAACATCAGTTACCTACTGACTTTTAACAGAGGTGGGCTGAGATTCTTCTCTAACCTATTGTCTATGGGGAAGAGTGAAAGCTTTGGATTCGGCAGAAATTGCGATCTTCGGCTTTTGACGGATCTTGACGTTATAGGGTCCCCTGAAACCAAAAACTTTGATATCTTCATAATGGGTTTGTGTACGTATCTATGTCTCACACTGTCTTGAGCATGGTCGAGAGCTAAAATGGTTGGATGGAAAAATATAAACTCGAACTTCAGCCTGTGATGAGATGAGGATGTACTCATTAGTTTTTGAGCCAAATTGTGCAAGCGAAAGAGGCACTCAAATACCGTAATTCTGAAATTAATTATTCAGATCATGCTAATGATGACCTTCATGCTAATAGTGAAGTAAAGGCCATTACAGTTTCTCCACTTTAAGCTCCTCTGTGAGCCCACCACACACAGCTGTTAATGGATTAGGAGTTTAAAGATTTCTGTTCAAATGATGTTAATTTGGTGCACCCCTAAAACATGTGGCCCAGTGAGGCTGGAGCTCGATTGCATAATTTGCAGTTTGGATTTGCCCTGGAAACATTTTGGACGATTTCAAACGAGATAGATGCGCTCAATAAAAGATTTTAAGGTAAATGTTTGAGTGTTTTGCCCTAGGTCTAATTATGAAATCATTTATAAGACTTACATATTTTCTATATGAAGAAGACTCTTCCTCTTCCCATTTCTGCCAATGCATGTGTGCCCAATGTTGGCAAACTACTACATCGTATACATTTTTTGGTCATTTTAGTGTGAGTAGCGATATTTTGGTAAACATGTGAAAATGCTAGTGTGGACAGAAATCTTTTTGTTTAAAAATGCAATTTTTGAATGAAAATGTAGTAGTTTGGACATAGGCTAAGTTCTTTAATCATCTTAGTTGCTCTTCTCTGGAGTTTCTCTATAGTGCTGCTGTGCATTTTTGCAGCCCGGAGACCAAAACTACACACAGTTCTCCAAATGAGGTCTCACTAGTGCGTTGTATACTGTAGCTTAAGTATAACCATTAAGTATGGACTTTTGTTAAGGTATGGATGAATATTTCTTTAAACATATGATTATTTATATATAATGTTTTTTATTTTATTTTATTGATTTTATTGTAATCATTCCATACAAATAGATAAATGTTTACAAAAAATAGGATTGAAAACAAATCAACCTCCACTCCGAGAAAGAGAGCATGGCCAACGGAATAAAACTTAAAGCTAGTAAAAATAAATAAATTGAGTTTAACGGGGGATAAAGGAAGAGAATCTACTTCCTCAGTGCTTTAAGAGCTTATTCTAAAATATTATTGATTACATCCTGCCAGGTTTTGAAAAAGTTCTGCACAGATCCTCTACTGAGAATTTGATTTTTTCCAATTTCAAATAATATAAAACATTAGTTACCCACTGACTTAAAAGAGGAGAGTTAGGATTCTTCCAGTTTAGCAAATAAGTTCTGCGTGCCAATAGTGTAGTAAAGGCAATCAGTTTGTTTGTCCTTCTCCACCATCAGGGAGCCCACCAAACACAGCTGATAATGGATTAGCAGGGATTGTGACACCAAGGCTGTCTGAAAGGCACTTAAAAATTTGGTGCAGGCCCAGAACATGTGACCCAGTGAGGCTGGAGCTCGATTGCAACGTTCGCAGCTTGGATTTGCCCTGGAAACATTTTGGACACTTTTAAGTGAGCCAGATGTGCTCAGTATGTAATTTTGCATTGAATAATTGTATGCTTTGCGCATATGGAGCTCGAGTGAATTCTCTGCATTGCTACCTTCCACTTCTTTTCTGATATGTTAAGTGTGAGATCCTTTTCTCATTGTCCTCTTGGATCTTTGAAATATGTTTAAATAAATCCTAGAAATCGTTAATCATATAACATTGTGAAAACTTTCAAAACCACGTGTATGCTGGGCAATTCACAGGTCAAAGTAAAACAATAGCATTTTTTCCATGCTTTTTTTACATTATTAAGAAATCAAAAGAAAAGAGATTTGTGGCATGTCCCTACTGTGCCCCTAATTAGATAAGGGGTAGAAAAAGTAAAATTAGTTGTGTGTCACTGAGAGGAAATTATTTCATGATTTGGTACAGTAGTTAGCACGGCTGTCTCCTGGCTGTCCAGCATTCGGATAAAGAATTCAGAATGTTCTGAATTATGCAAATGTGAGTGAGCACCTTCAGCGTTGACTTGGCATAATGTGCCATTTTGAGTCCTTTAGGGATCATTTACTGGCAAATTGGATGGTTTATTTGCAATATTTAGCTTTGGCCAATGTTCCCTCTAAGGAGTAGCATATAGTGAGCAAAAAACATTGTTTATGAGCGACAATTTTGTTTAAGCCAAAAATTTATGAGCACCAACTCCGACGGTCGGAGTGAGCGATCGTGCGATAAGTACGAGCGACGCCGTCGAATGAGCGATCGTGCGGGAAGTATGAGCGATGCTCTGAATTCGTGTGAGCGATCGCTCACGTGCTCAGCTTAGAGGTAACATTGGCTTTGGCTACCATTTTTCTGACAGCACTGGTCCCATTCTGATAAAGTAGCAAAATTGACTGGTGACTCATATCTGGTAAAGCATTAAAAATGGTAAACCATCCACTTCCTTGATAGTAAGTGGTATAAACAGATTTGTTTTTTTTTACTCTCAGTTTGTTTTCCTCTATGGAAGATGCTTCAAAAACACCCGTAAATAAATCAGTCATTATTTTATACAGCACCAGTAGAAGCTGCGTTACAAACTACACAATCATTTTTTTTTCTAAGATTTTAGTGTTGGTGTTTAAAGCCTTACATGGGTCATCTCCACCATACTTCGCTCTTCTTCTTGATCCATATTTGTCAGCCAGGCAGCTTGAGGTCTTCAGATCAGCTCTTGCTTACTGTCCCACATGCACAGTTGAAGCTGAGAGGCGACTGTGTCTTCACATTACCTGGTTTTAAACTGTGGTACGGTTTGCCCCTTGCAATAAGGTCAGCTCCCACGATTCATTGTTTTAAGGTTTTATTAAAAAAGCACTTTTATTCACTTGCCTTTTAGCATACAGTGGGGGAAATAAGTATTTGATCCCCTGCTGAATTTGTAAGTTTGCTCACTTACCAAAAAATGAACAGTATCTAATTTGTATGGTAGATTCATTTTAATGGAGAGTGAATAGAACATCAACCAAAAATCCAGAAAAAATACATCACATAAAAGTTAGAAATTGATTTGCATGTCATTGAGAGAAATAAGGATTTGATCCTCTACAACCCAGCCAGAATTCTGCCTCTGCCTGGGCGCACAGATTACAGTTAATCAATCGCAGATACTCCTCATCTCAACTTGTTGTGTGTACAAAGCCCATCTGTCCACAGAATCAATTTCTTCCATTCCAACCTCTCCACCACCATAAACAAAACCAAAGAGCTGGCAAAGGAAGGCTGGAATGGGCGATAAGACCACCAGCAGGAAGCTTGGTGAGAAGGTGACAACTGTGGTGCAATTATTCGGAAAATGGAAGAAATATAAACTGACCAACAATGGCCCTTAGTCTGGAGCTCCACGTGAGATCTTGCCTCATGGGGTGCGGATGATCATGAGAAAGGTGAGGGATCAGCCCAAAATTACACAGAATGAGCTTGTTAATGATCTGAAGGCAGTTAGGACCACCACAGTCACCAACAACACCATTGGTAACACACTACACCATCATGGATTGAAATCTTGTAGTGCCCTCATGGTTCCTTTGCTCAGGAAGGCACAGGCCCGCGATGATTCAGAGGTTCACTGGCAAACCTAAGACGGTCTCTTGTGCTTTTTTTGGATTTTTGGTTGATATTCTGTCTGTCTCTCTCCATTAAAATGAAACTACCATAAACATTTGAGACGGTTCATTTTTTGGTAAGTGAGCAAACTTATAAATCAAATACTTATTTTCCCCCACTGTATGAATTTGAGTGTTTTAAATCTTTCTATTCATATTGTTTTTACTGTGTTCATTCGTGTGCCTGTATGTATTAGATAGTTATGTTTGTATGTTGGTGAATGTGTGTTTATGTATGTGTAACATTTTTATTTATATACTAGTCATTTAGCCCGTTACAATAACGGGCGCTAGAACAGTAGTGCATAAACATTAGTAGGAAACAGTCTATATTAAATGGCAAGGGACTTTGACCTCATTCTTTTTGTTGGTCGTATTTTTCTTTCTTTCAGCCTTTCTTTTGTTGATGTTTACTTGCTGAGCTGACCATTCTTCCGTGGGCTGCCACCGTGTATTGTGTGTCTTTAATTTTCTGTGACAGTAATACTGTCTTGTACGTCCGCTGGCTTCTACGTCCGTAGTATACCTTTAATTTTCTCTGGCGGTAATACAGGCGTGCGCATCGGTAGTATGCCTTTAATCTCCTCTGACAGTAATACTGGCTTGTATGTGGCTGTAACATGAGTCACTGTATTGTGTACCTTTAATTTCCTCTCGCAGTAATACTGGTTTGTATTTCCGTAAAACGGCTGTAACTTTCTCTGACATTAACATCGCGCATCGCACCGTGCCCCGCGCATGTGCACTTCACCAGAAGACACACACACACGGACACCTGGACGCACACAGGGATATTATTAAAGAGGATTGTGGCGGACGGCCGAGTCCCATGCCCGGCCGGGACACCCCTTCGACGTATGTTCCGGGGGAGCAACCATGGGCTGCTCAATACCTCCCCCAGGACACTTGGTGGCAGCCTCCCTGGCTGATGGTGGTGCCTCAGCTTTCCACAGGGCTCCATGGGAGATGGAGTTCTTCACAGCCCTGTTGGGATCTGGGGTGGCCGCCAGGGGGCGCTGCATGAGGCCCAGAGCCTGGCTGGACGAATCTTTAGCCCCCACCCAGAAGTGCAAACTGGGAAGGTGATCAAGCACCTGGAGCGCTTCCGGGTGGGCTATTAAAGGGGCCAACAACCACCCCTCAGGGGCCAGAGTCGGGAGGAGGAGGACGAAGCTGGACGGGAGGAGTGGTGGAGTAGGGAGTGTATTGCTGTTTTGTGCTATTTTGGACTGTGTTTGTACCTGTGGGGCTCACGGGGAAGACGTGCCCCACAGGTGAAGAGAAATAACGCTTTTGTTTTATTTAACACGTGCCTCAGTGTCAGTCTGTACCGGGTCGGGCGCAATATAGATAGATAGATAGATCTTTATTGTCATTGTCACTTTTACAAAGGAACAATGAAATTGAAGGTGCAATCGACTCAGTGTGAGGAATAAGAGTTAAAAAGACAAGAAGAGAGAAAATAATAACAAACCGAATAGAAATAAATATACAAATTGCACTTTTATTAATTTTATTAATATCGCACCTTTGTTACAATATGTTATAAATCTTTATCTGACTTTTATTTCTTACTGTTACCTTTTATTCTATGTAAAGCACTTAGGTCAAATTTTAGTTGTTTTAAATGTACTATATAAACTAGGGGGGGGCCAAGCCCCCTGGCACCTTTGGCACCCAATCCCCAGTTGCGGCCAGAATATTAGTAAAATCTGTAAATGTACAAAAGAAAAATTATTATTTATTGGAGTCAAAAATCGCGAAATTCTATAAATATGTAAAAGAAAAATGAATTATTATTGAATTATTATTATTAATTATTATTGAATAGATAATTTTTTTTATCAGTTTGGTCATGTGAAAGAAAGTTTACGCGATCAAAAATAAAAACTATGACTTTCTTGATATTAAAAACCACGACTTTCTTGATATTTTAGTTAAATGATTTAAAAACATAATAAGAATCTAATAATCCAACAACAGCACATTAAAGTTCGATAAATTCTGAAAGAATGATATCAAACATATATATGTAGGTTTTAAAATAAGCCTGATTTAAAGCGTGACAAAAACGTGACATAAAATCGTTGCACAAAATCTTTGCACTTTTAGGCTTAGGAATTTTATATATAGAGAGAGTAGATTAATAAAACCTAAATAATGCAGTTCAAAGCAATATGATAAGGTGATCAAGAGACTAAAACATTTACAAGATTAGCTAAGAAACCACCGAGAATCTGGAAGAAGTCTGCAAACTTTCACACTCTAGAAACCAGTCCTCTTATATTGATATTTTAAACAACATGCCCTCCATGCACGTCTTGTTCAATGGTCTACTTTTTCATACATTAAGTTTAGAACAGGAATGGTAAATGCCTGCAAATGTCCCGTGTTATCTGTTAACATTCATACATTATGGCGCTTACCTATCATTTTCATTGTGGAGGTCAAAGAAACCAGAGGCCAAGGTAGAAAACCACCTTAGATGAGATGCCCATGCATTGTATGGCCTACTCGGTCACCACTGGCCCAAACACAGTTCATTTTAAGTGATGAGTTGACTTAAAAGGAATCTTTAGGTGCTTGAAGGCATCCATTTCTAAAACTACTGCTTGTTGAAAGAATCATCTGGACTGCTACTTCCCGCAAATAGCTTTGATTAAATTTGCTAAACAGTTTTAAATAGAAAAAGCAAACAGCATTTCAAATGTTATAAATCAACCTCCATTCGTTCTTCATATAGAAAATATGTGTTTTCATAATTAGACCTAGCAAATCGGCAGAGCAATTCATAATAAGTTGTTTCATTTCCGTTGTTTAACTCTTCTGTCTCAGCCTTATCATGTGCTTTATAATGAGTTTTGCTGCATTATTTATTGCAAAAGGAACTGTACAAATATTGTGATTTTAATATTAATGCAGTGTCAGTAAGTATATAAAGTAAAGCAACATGCTAGCACTTTGCTTCCAAAATACTTTTTAAAAACTACGTAGTAGTGCTGAAGATTTTCTCTTCAGGTAGGTATAACCCCATTATTAGACATCTTTTCTAACAGATGATTTGTAGTTAGTGCGAAGGCCTGGAGGGTCTCCATTCGGCCACTCATTTCCACAAGCCTAGTGTTCTCCAACGTCTGAGTCTGTATCTTTCCTGCTCCTCCCCATCTCCCTATGTCTGTCAAAAAGCTCCATCTGGTCGGTATCAGCGCCCCACTGCTCCCCTCATCACCAGGACAATAGTCCTGCAGTCCACAAGAAGAATGAGTGCATGAATGCAAAAAGGACACCATTACCATGACAAAGGCGGCTGTGCTTCTGAAAGGGCCACTGGGGTTTAGCAAAGCGGAGAAAAGAAGAGGAAGAGATTCCACATACAGTATTTTTAGCCACCCAAATGCCTCCCTCCTTCGATCAATCAGACAAAACCAAGTCTCTGAATAAGTTAAACGTTGCATTTCTTTCCTTTTTGCCCACTCAAGTAACTTGGCCGAAAATCTAACTTTTGGTGTGATTTTTTTTTTTTTTTTTTTTTTTTTAAGAACACGAAGGCAGTTTATAGCATCTTTTCAACTCGCAGCAGCGTCTTTTGAAGCTCTACACGTAGTGTGCAAACAGCAGTTGAGGCTTTGTAGTGGCGGTTTGGATTTAGTCAGCCCACCAAGAGGCAAAACTGATCTGAAGCCCTGCATCCTTGGATTCATCCAAAGGGATTCTACTCTTTAATTTATTGTCAATTTAAATACATGTATTTCCCCAGCCACCCGACATATAATTAGAAGGCATGATTGAGGTGGAAGACAAATGGGCAATGAAAGGATTATGGGAATGGTGACTGTGGGAAGCTAGGGCAGACGACATCGTGCGCACAGAGCCAATTTTTTTGTAACATAAATTTTATCCTGATATTTATTTATTTTTGCTATAGACTGGTGACAGTTGATTTTTGCCTTGCCTGAAGTGCTACCAGGTTATGACTACTTATGACACATTAATAGAATCATTTATATATCATAACATTTTCAGGCCTGCTTAGAATAATTCATAGCTCAGTACTTTTGGGCCACTAGGAAGGAGCCATCTCTAGACAGGACATCAGTTTACCATAAAGGCCTGCTCAGACTCGCATTAACACTCACCTCTGGGTCAATTTAACTTAACATGTATGTCTTTGGAGATGTGAAAGTGTGATTAGAATGTGCAGACTACACGAGGACGATGACCAGGTGTGGGACTTGATCTGAGAACTCTGATCTGTGAAGCAGTGGTAGCGCAAACTACTGCGCCACACTTGAATAGTTTAGTAAAAATGTTTTTATATTTCTGTGTGTTTGGCTGACACCTTTATTTAACAATACAGTACAATCAGTTTGCAGTTATTTATGTATTCATTTATTCATTCTTTTCTTTTTTTATTTTTTTTATAGTTGTTGCCCAGGCAGGTTGAGTGACTTGCTTAGGGTCACACAGTTTTAACAACAGAGAAGAATTGAGCTGATAGTCCAATGGTGTTAAATTCAACATCTTAGCCCCTACTGTATACTACACTTCAGCAGCATCATAACAATGCATAAGAGGTTGCTTCACAGCTTCAATGGCCTGGTTCAGTCTGTACAGGTGAGTAAAATCAATTGAAGTCTGATTCTGAGAGAAATGCAGCACAAGTAATTAAAAATATTCATCCATAAAAATGCAAGTACCCTGATGTGTGGTACAGGGAGTCTTTGCTTTGTTCATTTAGGTAGGAAAGCAAAATTAAAAACAGGTAACACATTAGTGTAGGTACTGCAAAAATACATCCATCCATCCATTTTCCAACCCGCTGAATCCAAACAGGGTCACGGGGGTCTGCTGGAGCCAATCCCAGCCAACACAGGGCACAAGGCAGGGAACCAATCCCAGGCAGGGTGCCAACCCACCGCAGGACACACACAAACACACCCACGGGCCAATTTAGAATCGCCAATCCACTTAACCTGCATGTCTTTGGATTGTGGGAGGAAACCGGAGCGCCCGGAGGAAACCCACGCAGACACGGGGAGAACATGCAAACTCCACGCAGGGAGGACCCGGGAATCGAACCCAGGTCCCCAGGTCTCCCAACTGCGAGGCAGCAGCGCTACCCACCGTGCCACCGTGCCGCCCTGCAAAAATACATCCATGACTTATTTCAGCATTTTTCAGCCTTTAAGTATTTGCAACCCGAGTTTTCATAACAGTTTTAATCATGCTCCCCTAACGTTTTTTTGAAATCCTAATAAAATTTAGTCCTATATTTTTTGCTGCCGATACACCGCTACAAGTTTAAAATTTTCCTACGAATAGCGATATTACTCCACATATGGCAACATTCGCGCCCCCCCCCAGTTTGAGAACCGCTGACTTATTTAGTGATTTGCAACAAGACCTTAACAAAGGGGGTAGCACAGTGGCGCAGTGGAAGCGCTGCTGCCTCGCAGTTAGGAGGCCTGGGTTGGCTTCCCAGGTCCTCCCTGCATGGAGTTTGCATGTTCTCCCCGTGTCTGCGTGGGTTTCCCCCGTGTGCTCTGGTTTCCTCCCACAGTCTAAAGACATGCAGGTTAGGTGCATTGGCGATCCTAAATTGTCCCTAGTGTGTGCTTGGTGTGTGTGTGCCCTGCCTGGGGTTTGTTCCTGCCTTGCGCCCTGTGCTGGCTGGGATTGGCTCCCTGCAGACCCCCGTGACCCTGTGTTAAGATATAGCGGGTTGGAAAATGACTGACTGACTAACCTTAACAAAGGCTTCTTTGGGTGTTAATAACGGTGCTTCTTCATCTGGCCAGCTAAAATATCTTCACTTTCAAATGGTCAGAAGTGGCGTAAGTGAGGCCCATGTCTTTTGATACTGCATACTTCAGTACAGTATAAGAATTGCAGAACCTTCATATTCATAAGTTATTTTGCTACACTGCACAGAGATGAATAATGACTTTACTGGTGCTTCATAAGCATAAATAACTACTAAAAGAATCCTTTGTTAAGGTCTTGTTACATCACAGTAAATGAGTAGTTAAGGTACTGCAAAAATACATGAGATAAAGTGTCACCATCAACAACCTGCTAACACCAAACTGTAAAAAGACCAGGAACTAACAGAAAAGACCTACCATAATTATTATACACAGTATATGGTTTTATTTTCACTGTCCTGTTTCAACAATCACGATTGTCATTTAAAGTACAAGACAGTGCATGAATAGATTTTCAAAAAAAGAAGAATCAAGGTAGAATAGAGTGAAGAAGAATAAGCAGGATCTACAGAATGATGAAGAGTGCGGACCGCTGACAGGGTCTAGAAGGGGAGGACCAGGACAGGAGCTACACATCTAAAGTGTTTTTTTTTTCCCAAATAAGTCTGTCATTTATATTAAAAATCTAAATTAAGAGTGACTTTTAACCCATCTACCTCTTTCCTCTTCACTTTTTCTGCTATTCGGCAGCATAAGGTGTACGTTTTCTGAACAAATTCAAATCGTATTATGTGATATCATCGACTGTTGAATTCTGCTCTGTACTTGTAATATTTCTATTGTCCTATTACACTGAATTGAGGATGACTTGTGTTCTGTTCTGTGTATTGTGCTGTATTGAACCCCTTTTGTTTGTTTTACCACCCACTTCACGCCCAACCTGCCTGGACGGGGGACTCTCTCTGAATTGCCTTTCCTGAGGTTTCTTCAATTTTTTTTCCCCTACAAAGTTTTTTTTTTGTAAGTTTTTCCTTGTCTTCTTAGAGAGTCAAGGCTGGGGGGCTGTCAAAGCGCAGAGCCTGTTAAAGACCATTGCGGCACTTCTTGCATGATTTTGGGCTATACAAAAATTAATTGTATTGTGTATTGTATTCCATTGTAAGGAAAGAGCCAATACTGAACGTGACGCCGGTCCATCACAAGGTACAAAACTCCATACTTATTCATGCCAAGCCAGTTCTTAGTCTAGAATGACTTGAAATCTTGCCTCTTTTAAATAGGGAGGAAACTGGATGATGCCCATGTTGACACAGAGGAGACCATTTAAATTTGATACAGAAAGAGTTTCAATTCCGTTCAAATTATTTTTGTACAGTGCTCTTCACTAAATATACAGGCTCGGACACTTGCAAACATCTAAGACAAGTACAACATATATAACATATACATACACAAACACACAAGCGAATGTAGGTTAAACTTACAGTAAAATTGAATTTTCAATGATTTAACAAACAAATCTTGACAATTGCAGCTGGTAATTAAGCCCAGGTCCTTCAGAATACTGAGCTAATCCATGTTTGAAGCAGGACTCATCTGGTCAGTATTGGGTATAAAACACCAGCAAATTTCAGAGAAAAATGCCAGTTATTCAGTGGGCACACTCATTGCATACTTGTGGTAAGCCAATCTAGCTATAATGACTGGCCTAGAAGAAAAAAGTGTTCTCTAAGTAAACCCATGCAAGAAAGCAGGTCTCACGTGCAATGGAAAAACTGAGTAACTGCCATTTTTTTCCCAAATTGAGTTATTTTCCTAATGTTATAAGGTAGTGGTGATGGCCAAATACGGCTTCATTCCAGTCAGGGCACAGAGGAAGAAGCTAGAATACTACATACTGCAAAACAAAAACCTAGCAAGTCCACTGACCAATGAGGAAAGACCGCCTACCAATAAAAATGTCAGATTATGATCACGTGATTTAAATGGCAGGTGTTGTTGATGCATGGGAAAAAAAACAAACCAATATGGTGTACTTGAAGCTCAGAAAAAATTAAATCTAGAGATGATTAATTATAGGGGGTGACATAATTTTCTCAAGAAAGATGTGACTTGTGAGGTTTTTCCATAGTTGGTGAGATGTTTCCTCCACACCAGGTAATACCAACTAAAAATGGACATGGATCCAAGACCTGTAAGGTTTCATCATCACCCAGTGTGTCATCACACCATTCTAATACAAACTGGAAAAAAGGCAGTACATTTTTGACCTTCTTTTTCCCCACTACAGTATTGTGGACAGTGAGGAACTGTCCTGACAGCCCTGTATGATATATCAACCACCAGTGGGCACATTCACACACACACACCTACACACACACACAGAGGAATTGATCCAATTGCAAGATTTAGGATTATGGCAGAAGACCAGACTTCTCAAAGAAACTAAGAGTAAATATGCAAACTGTACACCAGGAAACCCCAACCTGAGCATGTTAAGCGTGTTCAGGCCTGGCCAGTACTTGGATGGGAGACCAACCAGGAAAAAGCTGTTGGAGGAGGTGTTGGTGAGGCCAACAGGGGGTGCCTACCCTGTGGTCTGAATGAGGATCCCAATGCCCCAGTGCAGTGACGGGGACACTGTGCTGTAAAAATGGTGCCGTACTTCAGATGAGATGTAAAACTGAAGTTCTGACTGTCTGTGGTTATTAAAGATCCCTGGACATCGTTCGTAAACAGTTGGGTGTACCCTGATATCCTGGCTAATGTCCACCACAGCCTGGTCATTTAGCCCCGTAATGATCCCCTGTCTCTGATTGGCTCACTACCTCTCTCATCCTCCAGTTGATTAGTTGTGGTTAAAGTGGCTCCGTACTCACTGTGTAAAGTGCTTCGAGTACCATGAAAAGTGCTATAGATGTAATAAACTATTATTATTATTATTGAGAACCTCCGCTAGGTCCAAGTGTTATGAAAGTACTGTAGTAACATTAAACACAGCCATTTCACCAGACTTAAAACAGTCAGCCTCCAGTCCAATATATGAAGTTGTATATAGTCTCAGGGAGCTGGGTAACTATCCTGACAACACTAGAAACAAGGAGGAGGTCAAACTCGAACAAGATACTGGTCTATTTGCATAATTCAGTTAAATATATACATAGAGAAGTAACAAACTAAAAATGTTAGTGGGATGGTGGCACAGTGGTTGGTGCTGCTGGCTCACAGATCCACTGTCCTGGTGTAGGACCCTGTACCTATTCTCTGTGTTGAGTTTTCATTTTCTCCTGATGTTAGTGTGGGCTTTCCTCCCACATCCCCCTAGACATGTGTTTGGGCTAACTGGTGATTCCATATTGGTCCTGTGTGAGTAAGTCCTGCAATGAACTGCTAGTTCTTGTCTTTCACCCGATGCTGCCTGGGTAGGCTTCTGAGGCCCATGAATTAGATTAACTGAGACTGCTAGCATCAGATATGAATGTTGGAATGCGAATAATCAAAAAAAGAGTATACCATTTTTTTTTTTTTTTCTTTTCGTGTTTTAAGCAGTCCATCTTCCTGCTTTCTCAGCCCACGTCTTTTAAAAGACTTTTGCGATATCTTTACCAGAATAAGTAAAAATCAATACATGGAGAAAACACATTCTATCAACAGTACTAAAATATTAATACTAAAAGTCCTTGAAAAGACAAGACAGTGGATGAATAGATTTTGAAAAGAAAGAAAAAGCAAGGTAGAATGGAGTAAAGAAGAGTAAGCCGGGTCTACAGTACGATGAAGAGTGCGGGTCGCTGAGAGGGACTAGAAGGGGAGGAGCAGGATAAAAAGAGGCTAGGGGGTCTGCCGACGCTGATTTAGCAGTGAAAGGAGTTCAATTTGTACCACATCAATGCCTCTCACTGGGAGACAAGAAGTGAAACACAGTGCTGAGATACGGCATGTCGACCTCTCTCCAGGAAATTAACCTCACTTTCATTCTGACAGGCTAATTCTGAAGGCACATGAAGAGAAGCAGCTTAAACAGCGAGTCGCTAGGATAGCTGGAAACCATATGAGGTTCCGTGCGTAAAAGAATAGCCCTATGAGCTTGGGAAGGTTGAGTGCTGCAGTCGTCTCTGTAGCTCCATAGCTGCATGGTACTCTGATGTTAATGGAGAAAGTTGTCCCTGATGAATGACATTCTTTTGTTTATTTCTAAGAGCATTCGGCTCCTCCTGCTTAAAGACACTTAGTATGGGTCGCCACACCTTTCCCTAAAATAAAAGTAAAACAATAGAAAATAGTGGTAGCAGTAAAAACTTTTTAAAATGGAATGTATTATAGGAAAGCATGGTGGATCAGTGTGTAGTTCCACTTTAGGGTGGAAGTTCAAACCCTGTTTGAACTAATTTGAAGTAATTTGTATTTTCATCCCGTGTGTTTTAAGGTTCTCCAGTTTTCATCCTAAAAATGTGTATGCTGTCATCTACTCTGGCCCTGTGTGAATATACAGGGGTGGATGCTGCTGAGACCTTGTGGATCTTGGGGTACAGAGTCTAAGGGTCCAAGGCAGACAAGAACACTGCACAAAGTGGCAATATTTCTAATACCCACTCAGGGTTTGTTCTCATTTTTAAGTACACTAGGTTAATAAGAGAAAGTGTGTTAAATAAGAATAAATTAGTTTGAATTATTGTAGGTTTACTCTGGGGAAATGTACTGAGGAGCCATCTGTGCATTTATTATCTGCATTCATCTTTTTTCCTCTTACTGGCAGTGTGTTGTAGTGGTTAAGGCCTTGAACTTCAAATCCTGACGTTCAAATCCCACTACTGTGACCACGAGCAAGTTACTTCACCTGCCTGTGCTCCAATTAGAAGATATAAAAAGAAATGTAATCAATTGTATCTATCAAATATTGGATAAAGGTGACGTCCAAATCATAAGTAACAATAATTCTGAGAGCCTGTAATTGTAGGAATCTGTTCTGGACAAGGAATCCACCTGTCGCAGGGCATATTCTGATACACACACACCCCATACCACACAATTACGAAGACAAAAATTATTTGAATATGATTGTATTTGCCCATGCCTTTGTGATACAGGAGGCAACTAATGTCATTGTCCTTATTATACAGAACAATATGAATACAGTTACTTGGCAAAGAATCACACTCGTGTTCCTGAATTTGTAACACGGTGTTTGTAATCAAGGTTACTCATAGAAAACCCAGGCAGACAGATGGGGAAGATGCAACCTTAACAGAGTGACCAGGCTAGAAATCACAGTCAGGTGTTTGTGTCAAAAGAACCTCAGCTTGGATGCCATCATGCCAGCCTTAAAAATATGTTTGGAAACCCTAGGCAGACTCTAAAGTTTAAAGTGACAGTAGAATTCTGTGGAACTTTGAGGCTGCAGTGCTTCCTTATCATTGTGCCAACATTGCATCTTTGTTTATTGGGAGTGTGTAGGAAAGAAAAGTGTAAATATGAGCTCTTCAAGGCTGGTAGGACATGCCAGTGGCCAGCTCTACACTGCTGCCCATCCTTCAGCACCAGGTGAAGTATCTCATACTAGGCATGGTGCCTGTCGAAGATGGGTAATAGCACATATATTTTTTTTAATATATTCTACCTCTTGCCCTACATGTACTTTCCCCTCATTACCTGTGTATTCACATGTGTCTTTACATCTCTTCACTGCCATTCCTTTTCTCAAGCACATTCCTGTAAAGCTGACTTCTGTTATTATTTTCAAGGCGCCTTTCTCGCCTCCTGTCTGGTTTTATACTTTCTATCTTTGAAGGCGACTCTCTTAGCATGCACCTTTACTCCTCCTCATTTTATCTCACTCTCACACTTCCTTTTTCATTGCATCACCAAAACCAGACTAACCAATCGCATTGCTCTAAGAGTGTAGACATGCAGATCATTGTATTTTATTATACAGTAGATGCCCTCCCCACTTCTGTATACAGTTTACATGTTGTTCTTGTGTCCATTTGAGTGTCTGCCCAGCAGAACTGCAACAGTAGGGGAAAGCTTTGCCCAGCATGTAAGAATCAAGGAGTACCTATAGTTGACTATTCCTTAAGAAAATGCTGAAGGGAACCGGCACCCCACTCCCCAGCAGCAACACCTTTTTTTTTTTTTTTTTTTTTTTTTAAGAAATGCTATCTTTCATATGGAGGGGCTTAAAAGAGATGTTTGAGCCCCTGATTCCAAGGATTCTGGTTTCTACCTACAAACTAAAGACAATATGATTTAAATAGATACCTACAAGCTACATAAATGGACATGAGTGTGTTCTGTAATAGATTGGAGTCCCTTTCAGGGTTGGTGCCTATTGTGTGCCCATTACTGCTGGGTAGGCTTGACTTGCCTTGGTTTGCACAACAAGTTCCAAGGCTTCCTTCTTGTGAGAACTACTTAACGGAAATCCAACGTCCATCTGTATGTCTGTCCGCTTTTCACAAGAGAACTACTTAACGGATTTAGATCGGGTTTATTTCTATAATTTGCTTGAACATTCCGGTTGATTTTGCGACTTCTGTCATCGCAGTACGTATCATAGTTCGCTTCCGGTTCCGATTTATTTGCGTGCATCCGAGAGAGACGCAGCGAACTGAGGGAGGAGGGGCGGGGTCCTCCCCACTCACGTGCCAACCTCGGGGCGTACCTTATCTCCACTTAGCTAGCGAATGAGAGAACTACTTAACGGATTTAAATCTGGGTTTTTCTGTAATTTGCTTGAACATTCCGGTTGATTTTGTGACTTCTCTCATCGTGCTAAGAATCATAGTTCACTTGCAGGAGCAATATATTTGCACTAATCCGAGACAAAGGCTGTGGGCCAAGGAGAGGGTGAAGCGTGACGTCAGGAGTGGGGAGCGCCACTCACTCACGCGCCAGCCTCCATTCAAGTCGGTTTACCTGTCGCCTCTGCTTAGCTAGCAATACCTGTTTGTTTAATGATTTTTAAACTTTGTCCTATCTCACTACTACGTGGGTGAAGCCGTGGGGGATGGCTAGTTGTTAATAAGGAACAATAATAAAAAATAAATAAAAAGTGAATCCAAGTTTTTAGGACTAAGAAGCAATTAAGGGTGGGGAAACTCAACAAACGAGAAATCTAAAATGAATAGAGCAATAAGTGCTTCATCAGCAATAACTGACTTCTTGTTAATAAATGGGGTTGGACCGACAAGTGGCAGCCACTGTGGCTTAGATGATGATGTGTCAGCATAAACCCCCTGAATCCTTTTCAGAGGTTGCTTCTTGTAGGACGGTGTTTCCCAACTTGTATTTATAATTGACATTCCTTTTGATAACAGGTGGAAATTGTCTACATTAAAAAGACTGTGGGTAAGCACTGGGTTATTGTGGATGCACGGGTTAGGTTTAGGTTTTCTTAATCTGTTAGGATCCTGCTAGTTAGCTTACTATGCATTAAAGATTTCTGTTTTTTTCTAAATATTAGGAACATTTCTTGAAGCCCATAGAACCACGTGCAAAGAACCCTTACCGGAATGAAATAGTTCTTTGTCAAGCAGTGGTTCAAGGAGGATCCACACCACCCGGTAATGTGCCATTTTAGACATTAGCAGTGTTTCTAAGAATGTCGGACAGCCTACTGGCTCCCTGAGACTTTCTAATGAATAAAGTGGGTGCTGTTCAATCTGCAGCTTGGCTTGGTTGGTCTCTGATAGAGGATGTGGCTGAGCTCAGTGCCGTGCCGTGCTGTGCTGTGCGCTCAGTTCTTCTCACTCTCAGGGTCTTCTCAGCCCCAAAGATTTTTTTCCCTCTCTTCTCCTCCTCCACCCTCCGACCCCCCCCCCCCCCTTTCCACTTTATCCTAAAGACCAATTTCCTGATTAATAGGCTTACAAGAGTCGAGTGCAGCACTGGGGGGTGCAGTCCTGGTTAATGAGAGTAGTTTATTTCTCTAAATAATCCCCTTGCCCCACATACAAAAAGTCTGTTAAATGAGAAAAGAGGCTCTCTACCTCCATCCGCTCTTGGAAGCCCAGGCCTTTTGAATAGACTGCTCTTTTTTTTTTTTTTCTTCCGAGTTGAGCCAGGCCACCCAAGAGATATCACTTTCAGACATTCACACATTCATTGGCCGTTCTGATGTCTTCCTCCCAACAGCTAGCACTGTTCTCATGTAAATGAGCAGAGAGGGAAAGTGATGCGCTGGGCTCTTTGGAAATTAGGGGAGGCGGTATTGTTTAGCCACCTGCGAAAAGGTTAAGAGGGTGTTCTTTTTTTTTTTCCATCCTGGATGGGGGGGGTGGGGGTGAAGTGGGTTGCAGATAGTTAGAATAGGAGGGGTACGGAGAAACAACAGGATGTCCCCAAAGTTTTCTAAAGTTATAGAAGAATTTTGTGTGTGTGTGTGTGTGTGTATAAAAGAATTGTCAGTCCTCACACCCCACACTAGGTCCTTAATCTTTAGTGCACTTCAGTGCCAAGCTCATAAATCTCAATGCTCTTCTTCCAGCTTCATTTTTTTTTTACAGAGTTACTAGGCTGACATACAGAAAAGAGTTTTCTGCTTTACGGCAGTCTATTGAACTTTATTGATGTCACCAGCGTCATGCGCATAAAAAGAATACAAGAAGAAAATGGGGGGTGGAAGTGGGCTGTGTGTTTGTCGCTTCTCTTTTTTTTTATGGCTGGGTGATAAGCTTGGAAAGATGCTATAAGGCAGTAAGTACAGGGAAAGTGAATATGAGAAGAAAATAACAACTCTAAACTAAAAAGTGATTGGTGATTCAAGCTGAGCCCTGGGTGAATCGGTTAGTCTTTATTTTATATAGAAAAATGGACAAACCTTTTGGGCTGAATGGCCTGTTCTCACCACAGGTTTCATTATTTTCTAATACACCATCACCTGGCACTTTAAATTGCAAAGACATCTTGCCTGAAGTTGGGACCTGAGTTGCCTGGAAAGCTTGCATATTGTAATCTTTTTAGTTAACCACAACATTCATACTGGCTAACACGGTACAACATCCTAGTACTAGTTAGCCAATATAAGGTGTCCTTTTGCTTAACTTCTCACTATTGCAAAGAAAGATAGACTTCAAACTGAGCAGCAAATAGACTGTATGTAAGGAGGAAAGGCACATGAAGACAGGACATTGAGAAGAGAAAGTAAATCGAAACACTGGTGTGCGTGGCACACTGAAGGAGTAATCGAAGGGCACACTTGTGGAAAGGAGGGTGGCACTGTGGTTAGTGCCAGTGCTGTACGAATCAGGAGCAGTTAGAGTGAGGAATACTGCAGTTAAGGTGAAATATGACCCAAAGAGATAAAGCAAAAGTTGGCCCAAGGAGATTCTTTTAATTTTTTTTAGTAATATAAAAAATAGTCAAAGATGGAGGAGAAGTGTGACGGGAATAGTAAAGGGAGAATTAAAATATACAGACACTGAAATGGGAAATGCTCTAAAGTTGCATTTTCCTGAAGTTTATATGTGTGACGAAGTGAATTACCTCCCAGCATTATCAGTGAAGACTATGGAGGTACTGAGCGATTTAAAAATTTTAAAGGGAGAAGTGCTACATAGATTAAATGGGCTAAAACCTAACGAATCACCAGGACCAGAGAGCATTTACTGTATCATTGAGTGCATAAGGTGGTTATTGAGCACATTTATAAAAAATATTTTTTGAAAGTCACTGCCCACTGGAGAAATTCCAAATGACAGAAATATAGCAGATATTAATTATTATATAAAAAGGTGATTGGTCAGTTCCAAGGAACTATAGGCCAGTAAGCTTTAACATGCACCACATGTAAATTAATGGAAAGAATTATTAAGGAAAAGCTGAAGAGAACAAGAGTGCTAGTGAACAGTCACCACGGGTTCAGATGGGGAGGCCATGTTTTACTAATAATAAGTGCCATGAGCATGGGAAAGGTGCTATATAAATAAAACGTATTATTATTATTAATTAATAATGATAATTCTTTACATTTATATAACGCCTTTCTGACTACTCAAAGCGCTTCATTGACTGGGGAGTCACTTCAACCACTACTAATGTGTAGCACCCACCTGGATGATGCAACGGCAGCCATTTTTGTGCCAGTCCACTCACCACACATTAGGTTAGGTTAGGTTTAGGTTTAGGTTTATTTGTCATATATAGGTTAACACAGGGTCAACATACAATGAAATGTGTATGACGAGAAAAACAAGTCACTAGCTGTTAAGACGGTGAAGGGGTGGGAGATAATTAAAGACAGGGGATGATTAAGGGGCCAGGATGTTAGAGCTGTAGGAGGAAGCAACAAAAGGATGTGATCGGAGGTGTGCATGTTATACGAGGGACGTTCAAAAAGTTTCCACGCTTTTATATTTTCGTTGGAAACGGTGAATGCGGGAGGGAGGAGTAATTGGGCATTAAAAAGTTGGTATGACTGCATCGCAAAGGAAGGTGACTATGTAGAAAAGTGATGTAATTTGTTTTTGAAATCCTTAATAAATAGGATTAATAAAAAAAGTGCGTAAACTTTTTGAACGTCCCTCGTATTATTTATCTTGATTTCCAGAAGGCATTTGTTAAGGTCACAAATGAGACGGTGGGTATTAAACTAAAAGACGTAGGAGTTCACAATGTTGTGTGTTGTTGGCTGCTCAATTAGCTAAAGCATAGAAAGCAGTGGGTTGTGGTGCAGGAAACCCTATAAGAATTGGGTGATGTTCAGAGTGGTGTCCCTCTGGGTCTGCTGCCATTTTTATTATACGTAAATGATCGGATAGGGATATAATTAATAAGATGGTTAACTGTGCAGAGGATACCAAGCTAGGTGGATTAGCAGGTAATCTGGAATGGGTAGAAGGACTTGGACAGGCTTGGGTAGATTTGTGGCGGATGAAATTTGTTGTAAGTAAATTTAAAGTATTACATGTTGTGAAGTAAAAATGATTTGAATACACAATGGAAGGTCTGAAGCGTGAAAGTACTGCTTGCGAGAAGGACTTGGAAGTCGTAGTGGACTCGTCACTATCAACCTCCAGACAGTGCACAGAACAAAGCCTTTATTAGTTAAAGGCTCTGGACTTTGGACTTCAAGTCCTGAGGTTGTGGGTTCAAATCTGACAGTGTGTGACAATGAGCAAGTCACTTCACCTGCCTGTACTCCATCTGGAAAAGTTGCAAAAGAAACGTAATCATTTGTATCTTTCAAAATGTTATACATTGACTTGGATAGCCAAATAAATAAATAAAAATGAATTTAAAAAATCGTGAATAAGAAAATGTTTAATAAATTTAAAACAAAAAAAATGTTAAATACTCCCGACTAAGGTAATGTTAACAATAAAAGTGAGACCCCTCACTCTGTCTTCCAGGCAATTGAGATAGTAATGCAAAGGTTCTTGTAGACCTCCACTCAGTGAGACAAGTTTAGGCTGTATTTATTCTCAGAGTGGCTGGCTACATGCAGTATATTCAAAGTAAATTTAGTTCTTTTCTTCTAACCTTTTAACTTGGTAGTCAACTAAGTAACTACCCAACATGCCCGTTCTGGGGGGCCTAGTCTCCATCTTGTGCTGTTTTTCCTTTTGTCAAACAGTCCAGTCTTATAAATGAAATGCTGCCAAGTGAAAAAAGCTGAAGGAAAAAAAAATTTGTTTCTCCCTCATTGCCCCTTCACCTCGTCAGCAAACCTACCACAGTGTAAACCCTAACCGCGCCCCCCAACCCCCCTAAGTCCTCCGAAACAAAGAGGATGACTCCCCTCTTCTGCGGCAATTACCGAGACAAGGTTCTGACACACATCTCATAGAAGTTCATTTCACACTGCTAATTCAATCTGTGTTTCACACTGGTGCTTACATATGGATGCAGCTGAGCAGAGAGAGGCGATGGCAATAGACGGGACCTGGAAAAAGGAGCTGGGGGACAGCGAAAGAAAGGCAAGAGAGGAAACGGCGTGAGAAAAGGAAAAGGCACCAAGCGCAGATTGCAAAGAAATGGATGAAGGGAACCAATTTGATATTGGGGGAGCTTGGGAGGGGCAGGTATGCCAACAACCAGTGGTTAGAAGAACTGTGGGTAAAGGAGGTGCCAGTGATATGTGTTCGAAAACATAGCAGGTGAATTGAGGTTAGCAACATGAAGCAGGACAGAGAGCGAGGGAAAGGAGTCATTTGGTCGCGTCTGTGTGAGATTCAGATGTTCTGTACATGTCCACGTGAGTCCTTTATCGGTTACTCTGGTTCTCTCACCACATAAAAAAACACCGCTGCTATGTTAGGGTGTTTTATTTTGCCCTGATGTGAGTGTATGATGGACAGGGTTTGTTCTTGCCTTGCGCCCGATGTCATTGGGGTATATTCTGTCTGTCGGAAACTGTAACCTTAGATAAAATCAGTCAGTCGTTCTGTAAACTGCTTTGTCCTCAACAGGGTTGCTGAAGCATATCCCAGCTACTATAGGGCACAAGGCAGGAACAAACCCAGGAAAGGGTACCAGTCAATTGCAGGGTGAACGCATACACACCAACCACACACTAGGGCCAATGTAGTGTTGCCAATCCACCTAAGCTGCATGTCTTTGGACTGTGGGAGAAAAACCCAGGCAGACACGGGGGAGAACATGCAAACTCCACACCAAGAGGACACAAACCTTGGTCTCCTTACTGCAAAGCCCTAAAGATAAAGTAGTTTCAGGAGATTAGTGTATGCATCAATGAAATTATTATTATAATCATCATCAATAATAATAATATTGAGACAGAAGGGTTTATGCCATACAAGATCAAGTTATAAACACAGGAAATTACAGAAAATATATTCTTAATGACGCTAACATTGCAGACAGTACATGTAGATGGTGCCACAAAGAACACGAAACAACCCAACACGTCACATGAGGTTATAAACTACTGACACTGACCGATGACATGCAGGCTCATTTAGTAGGCAAGAACTGCCACCAAAACACAAACGAACAGACACATATCTGCCAACCATATTGTAAAAAATAAAAAATGCCACACATAAGCTAGACTGGGGTGGAGCTGTACTGACAGACAAACTTATATCCACTGTAACAGGGTAGACATAACACTGATAGATCAACAAAACAACAGATATTATTGATAGTGCCATGCCAGACACATACAACTTAAATGCAGAAGTGCACAACACTGACAGAAGAAATACACTGCTTATGGCAGTCATTGTGCCCACTGGTGTATCCATACACTGGTATCATCCCTCACATGCTACACAAAAGCCTACAGATACTACACATAATTCAATACACATACTTTCAACTACAGAAAGCAACCATTTTAAATACTTGCTACCTAGTGAGGAGATTCCTTCATGCAAACACAATCTCCAAAAACATACACACATCTACACCCCACATAAAACTGCCCTATGACTTGGCATAGGCCTGATATAGACGGTAGAAAAGAAAAATACTTTGAATAATAAAAATATTTGAGCTCTGCATTGCATTCGATGTCACTGGAAAAGATTCTTAGCACCCGTAATCCAAAACTGAAATCAGTTTCAGAAAATCGATGTATGCATGAATAGTAAGTCATGTTACTTGTGTTGATTGTTGTCTAAGGGCTATGCTAACTTAACATATAAGGTAGTGACAAAATAATAAACAATTTCTTCCATTTGTGTGAAAATGTTCCCCTATCAATACCACTAATTTTATGAACATTATCACAACAAACACGTCTTCATTATAGGAAATGCAGCACACAAGCAACAGCTGACGCACATTAACTGGGGTGCAGGTCTTGCCATTAATTTTGCAAACTTTTTAATTCTTTGATCTTATTAGGTGTGTAAAGGAGAAAGAACTGACGAGTGAATGGAAGTGGACAAGTGGATTGAAAAAGGTGAGGAATCTTGAAGTGGATCCTGATGGTGATAATCAGTGGGTTTCATCTCCCCTTCCCCCAGGAAGCCCCTGGCGTATGTGTGAGCTCAGCGCCTCGCTAACCTTCTAATCCCCTGGCCTGCTTCTCAAGCGGCCATCATACTCACAAAACAGATGCTCATTTCAGCCACCACAGATTGACTGCTATTAACCCCTTGGCACCCACAGCTCTATGTGCAAACCTCCCCCCACTGGTTGGGGGAAAAAAAAAAAAAAAAAGCAAAGGCTTTGTCCCCCAAATCTCCAGTGGGCCAGCCTTTAATCTGGTAACAAAATGCATAGTTTCATCTCCGCTCCAGAGGACGAATCTTGATGCTAACGCATCCCGCTTCTAATCCACACCACAAATCAAAAGGGATAAAGGGACAGATTCGACAAGAAGATGCGATTCATTTCACTGAGCTGAAGGAGCATAAAGGGCGATCCCGCGAAAAAGTCAAAAGCAAAGGGTGGAGGGGAAAATAACAAATAAAGCCCACTGTTGCCTCTTTATGCCACAGATTTCCAAATTATTTATTTATTTATTTATTTATTACTTTTCAATCAAAATGAATGCCATTATAAACAAAAGCTCAACTACCCACAACTTTGCAATCAGCTTGAATGTACAATACAGAATTTAAAAGAAAAGCAATATTTTAAACTGTTTCCATTAATACAATTACTTTTACACAAATTAATTTATTTTCTGACAACATATACTACAATTAACACTGTCAGATACTTTGTTTTCATCTCAGTTCAATGCCGAAAAATACATTGAATCATTCAAGCCATTATGTGAATCCAGCCAGCTAATTTGATCAAATGTTTGAAGAAGCAGGCAGTTTCTTCTTGTTGAGTGTAATAACTCTGTAAGCTCAGTGTGGTGTAGCAGATAAGCCAGTCTTTATTTTATATACTGTAACACCTTTCTATAGTGAAGACCAGTTCAAGTTACAACAAGTGTAATTGCTTGCTTTTTTTGTTTTAGAGTGCCATTGGTTAGGGATTGGAAACAGGGTGGGCACAGGCTGGGTGACTAGTTTGCTCAGAATCAAACGGTAAGTCTGGAGCTGAATTGACAACTTTCTGGTTTAAGGCCCTGTGCTTAAACCAATTGACCAGACCACCTACCAAAGCCCAGAACTGTATGACAGTGTGACCCAGAGCTAAGAGTGGAAGACGTCTACGAGGTCTGCCTTGCTTTTATCAGAACCCACAATTCTTGAAGCCCAAGGGCAAACTGCACTTCCATCGACAGCACTATCTCCATATTAATTGAATGTGAATTTTTGGCCATGAGGTTGTCTGCTGTTGGAAAAATCCTGTTAATAGCTCTATACAGGGTACTATACCAAGACAAATGACTGTATATTCATCCAGGAATGATTTGTATATTTCTACAGTGTGAGTAAGAAGCAGTTTAAGTACTTCATTTTGGTTCCCTTTGCAAGTCAGTGGTTGGATTTGAACCTGCATCCTCTTTAACTTACAGCAGTGGTATTCTTCTCCAACCACTGGAGGGCCACAGTGGCTACAGGTTTTCCTTCCTTCCACTTTGTTAATTGGTTACCAATTTCTGCTGTTAATTGCCTTCTTTTCCCTTTGTTTTAATTGCCTTTGTTTTTCCAGACTCAGTCTTCTAAGTTAGGAGCTTCAAACTCCAACCTGTTTTATTTCCAACCATTTTCTTAATTAGAAGCTGATGGTTGTTATTAATTTATCTCGTTATTTAATTACAGGGCTTGTTGGTACTCTCATTTGAGCACAGCAGGAAGCCCCGTCAAAATGTTTAGTGGACCTGAGTAGATCGACACTACTGAGACCTTCACCTTTCATTATTTTCTGATGGACACGATGGGTTAGCTGGTCGTGTATTGGCTTGTTTTGTATCTCATTATTGTTTGGCTTCTAATTAATGAATGAAAGAAACAGTTAAGGGATTTGAGCCCTTAAATAGCAAGTCCGTTAAAATGAGGGGGAAAAAGTAATTCATTAGCAGCAAAAACTGGTCACTAATTAAGAAAAGGGTCAGAATGAAAATTTGCAACTGCTGCGGCCCTCCAGGATCAGAGCTGGACACCCCTGATTTACAGTCTAATGCTATAAGCACCAAATATTTCAAATCCTTTTACATTGGTCCATGGTGGGTGCAGTGGTTAGCAAAGACGCGGTTTTGAGAGACTGCCTTTGTTGGGTTTGCATAATTTCCCCCACATCTGCTTGGACTTTTCTCTTGGCTCTCTGTCATTTCTTTGATATACTGAAGGTAATGTAAATGGTCGCCCCCTACATTGGCCTGAGATGGGCTGCTATCCCATGCAGGGTTCAATTTCCTCCTGATTGCTGAAATAGGCACCCTACAACGTTTCACTGGATTAAAAAGTCACAAAATGGACAAAAGGACCATTGGAAGATGAACAGCCTCACAAAATCGCATGACAGATACATTAAGTGCTGCTGTTTCCAGGCTTCTAAATTCGGATGCCTAAGAGACTTTCTCAATAACTTGGAGGTGATGATTGAGGAAAGAGACCTCATGGTTTACAATCCAACGGCACGGCCACCACTATTTGCAAATTAAAGAACAACATGTTAAAGACTCTCTTACCTTTCTTGTTAGAACTGCTCGTCAGGGGGCTCGGAGTGCGTCGGAGATGCCCACTTGCTGTCCTGATGATCTTTCCTGATGAAATGAAGCTCTCAAACTGTCCAACGGGGACAAGCAACAGACCCAGAGGCGGATAATGGAGAAGCTCTTCTCTTGTCCACCATTCCAGAGGTTGCTGACCCAGTCTCTTTTTCCAAGGTGAGGTAGCGGATCTGTGGGGGCTCTGAGGAAGGCAGCTTGGTCAGCTTTACGTTGCTACCACTCACTGAGGCATTGGCAGCTGCAACAGCAGCTGCATAAGCATTTGAAAACCTTTCCACCTCATCTGGAAATGGCATGTGAGTCGGGGTGAAAAGGGCGCAGCGTTCCATAGCCGCCCAGGCCTGGATGCCCGAAAGTTGGAGGGTGGGGAAATGGAAGAAGGTGTGAAGAGTGAAACTCCCGTGCACCCGAGAGCCTCTCAGAATGGTGGTACATGGCAGCGAAAGCGAGTAAGATGCGCGAGGAAGGGCACTGAATTTTCAACTGTCACGGGCACCCCAAACTGCTGCTGGCAGGGTGAAGCGGTGGGTCCTCTTGAAGAATCAGCAGCTGCAGAGGCCATGACCATCAGCGCTGGGGAAGTCAGTGGATTTAATAGACTTGGAGAGTTCTCCATGACTCAACTGAGGAGGTCCTGGGAAAAGCAAGGAGACATAAAAACACTTAAAAAAAGTAGGAAGCTGGTGAGTCATACAAGAAATTGCACTGACTTATTTTTGTCCTGGGAAAGTCTAATACTTGAACAACTTTGATTCCTGCATCCTGAAATTTAAGGAAATTTGAGAATTAGGGGGGTGGGGGGGGAGCTAAGCCACTTACAATACACAAGTGAGGGAAGCCATTGCTGTTCAGTAAACAGGCCTCATCCCAAGTTCTGGCGGTAATAAGCTGATGTGAGCAGTTCATGGCTGTAAATGAGCCCTAATGATTCTATCACCGGGCTATTGTGCCTCTGAAACGCATCCTTCACTGCCATTTCCCTTTGCTATTAGAACCTATTGTAATGCAACTTCGGCATTAACCCTAAACTCCCCATGAAAAGTGCTTTGGTTGCCAGGCTTTATTCTTTACTGTACTGCATTGTAATCTCTTCAGCTGTGTTAGAAGGTAGCACTGAGCTTGTAGACCCAGCATGTGCAGTCGATTATTGTGCCCAAGTGTTTCACACTGATCGGCAGAACAGCTCCTCACGTCAGCCATTGGTATCTTGCGTTATATTCAGTAGACTGATTTCATTTAATTGATCTATACTTTAAAATCAGTTATAAATCTATCGTTCTATTTATATAGTCTACATTAATTCAGTAAGTGTTTGGGATGCGACAGATAATATATACTGTATATATTAATATTTAGTTGCCTATACATTTCTGCATATTGTATATATACAGTGCCTTGCAAAAGTATTCATTCCCTTTACCCTTGTTTTACTGTCTCGCATACAAAGTTATAGGGAGAGTATTGTAATCATCCAAAATTTAAATTTCGAGATTTTGATGAATCTCGATGTTTTAGACCTCCCTAAGTCTGAAAATACACGAAGTATAGAGAAAGTGTTAGAATCATCCAAAAAATCGATTTTGAGTAAGAAAATACCATTTTTACTTTCTTGTATAGGGGAAAGTGTTGTAATTGTTCAAAGATTTGATGTCGAGGTTTTGATAAATCTCGATGTTTTAGACCTCCCTGACTTTCTCGTATACAAAGTACTGTATAAGGAAAAGTACCAGAATCGTCCAAAAATTTCATTTCGAGATTTTGATGAATCTCGACGTTTTAGACCTCACTGAGTCTGAAAATACCATTTTGGAATTGTGTGTGTGTGTAACTTGAGTATGCTTTCATATAGGTCAACCAGATTTTGCATAAAAGTATTAGGTACAAAACAAAGATTTGTATCAACTTTTGAGCAATTTCTGTTAACCGGAAGTGGTACTTTTTTATTCATGCAACTGCAGAGTCTGATTTGTTCAACATTTCTTTTATAATAATTGTTCAATACATTATTAATTTGATTTGTTGTTGTTGATGGTTCTTTAATGTACATAATATAAAAATATAATCACTGTCTTGCAGTTTACTCCTCAAATATCCATCCCCATATCTGAGTATATGAGAAAGTCGAGTGGAGACCTTTGACGTTTTTTTTTTCACTAAACACTTTCTGATTTGCGTTTACCTTCTTTGTACAGATTGCAATTTTGCAATAAAGGTGGAATAAGTTCTGACAGGATTTATCTTGGTTTCAGATTTTTTATTACACAAAATCTACAATTTTTGCCAGGGTTATGAGTTGTTTCTGGCTAACCGGAAGTGGTATTTTACCTGAAATGTTTCCCCAAAAATATGAAAAATGTGATAATTTCACATATTATTATGGTAAAACACCACATTCTAAACTTTTTTTTATCCCTTTGAATTTTTTCGAAAAACAACCGTTTTTTTTTCGAGATAATCGCAATTTTCTGTTTGACGTTCTAATGGTAATACATATTTGAGAATGTTTTTGCTTTACGTAAGCAAAGTTTTGTGTACAAATATTACATTACACACATTGCCAAAGTCTGTTGCAGCTTTGGACCCACTTCTGCTTACTGAAAGTGGTAAATTACCTGAATTGGTCGCCAAAATAAAATTATCATTGCAAATTTTTTATTCATGCAGCTGCAGAGTCCAATTTGTTCAAATTTGCTTTTATAATAATTGTTCCATATATTATTAATTTGATTTGATTTGTTGTTGATAGTTCTTTAATGTACATAATATAAAAATCTAATCATTGTCTTGCAGTTTATTCCTTAAATATCCATCCCCACATCTGAGTGGCTGCGATTTGTATCTTTATTTTGTGCTTGCTCCATTGAGCGCCTGTTTTATTTTGCTGCCAAGAGCTGTTCTCTGAGAGTTCTCTGGTCAGTTTGGAATGAGGGGCCCCTGCATTAGCATTAACTCTACATTAGATTGCAGGCCAGGAAACAGCCCTATTGATGGGGTGTAAAGAAGGAATGAATGGACATTTTTCAATTTATAAAAATTAGCTTTATTCTGTAAGGTGTATTTCTACAGTAGCTGAACTCTGTTCATGGATCATCACAACTACGATACACTCACTGACCACTTTATTAGGTACACCTTGCTAGTACCGTGTCGGACCCCCGTTTGCCTTAAGAACTACTGTAATTCTTCATGGTGCTGGAAACATTCCTCATGGATCCATACTGACATGATAGCATCACACAGTTGCTTTAGATTTCTCGGCTGCACATCCATGATGTGAATCTCCCATTCTATCACATCCCAGTGGTGCTCTACTGGATTGAGATCTGGTGACTGTGGAGGCCATTTGAGTCCAGTGACATCATTGTCATGTTTAAGATGATCTGAACTTTGTGACATGGCGTGTTATCTTGCTGGAAGGAGCCATCAGGAGTCGGGGATACTGTGGCCATAAAGGAATGGACATGGGCAGCAACAATACTCAGGTAGGCTGTGGCATTTAAATGATGCACAGTTGGTACTAAGGGGCCCAATGTGTGCCAAGAAAATATCCCCCCACGCCATCACACCAGCAGCACCAGCCTGAACTGTAGATACAAGGCAGAATGGATCCCTGCTTTCATGTTGTTGACCCAATCCCCTGAATGTCGCAGCAGAAATCGAGACTCATCAGACCAGACAATGTTCTTCCAATCTTCGATTTCCAATTTTGGTGAGCCCATGTGAATTGTAACCTCAGTTTCCTGTTCTTGGCTGACAGGAGTGGCACCTGCTGTGGTCTCCTGCTGCTGTAGCCCATCTGCTTCAAGGTTTGATGTGCTGTGCGTTCAGAGATGCTCTTCTACATACCTCAGTTGTAATTAGTGCTTATCTGAGTTCCTTTTGCCTTTCTATCAGCTCAGACCAGTCTGGCCATTCTCCTCTGACCTCTGGCATCAACAAGGCATTTTTGCCCAGAGAACTGCCGCTCACTGGATATTTTCCTTTTTTTTCTGACCTTTCTCTGTAAACCCTGGAGATGGTTGTGCGTGAAAATCCCAGTAGATCATCAGTTTGTGAAATACTCAGACCAGCCCATCTGGCACCAACAGGCATACCATGTTCAAAGTCACTTCAATTCCCTTTCTTCTTCCTCATTTTGATGCTCGGTTTGAAGCTCAGTAGATCGTCTTGACAAGGTCTACAGGCCGAAATGCATTGAGTTGCTGCCATGTGATTGGCTGATTTAGATATTTGTGTTAACAAGCACTTGAACAGGTGTACCTAATAAAGTGGCCGCCAAGTGTATAACTCCGTGATGTGACCACCGTCAGGCTGAGTAACTTGCTCAGATTCACACATTCTATCAGTGGTGGTGTTTGAGGCAGAAAGCTTGTGGTTTTTAATCCAGTGTTTTAGATACTGGGCAACTGAACTTAGTAAGTCTTTCTAGCGCTTTTAATGGTCAACAAGTAAAGTTTATTTTATACAGTGCCTTGCATGATTCACGCCTTTCAAAAGCACATAGTATACGATAACTGAGAGGTGAGCAAGCGTCATTAGTGACTCACTCAGTGGGGTTGAAAGTTGAATAAGCAGTGACGTCCGTCTGTATAGCACCTTTCAGAGTGAACTCCTTCCCAGGATGCTTTACAAATACAGGGTTAGGGTTAAGATTTGCCCTTTAGGTTTAGGTTAGACTTGTCCTTAGTTCTTAAGTGGCTCACTCAGCGTGATGTATTGACTCAGCAGTGGCGGTTGAATTGGTGGTCTTGTGCCTTTCAATCTGGTATCTCAGCTGCTTGGCCACACTGCCTGTTAAGTCAGGGTCGGGCTTTCTATTGATCCTCAAATCTCTGAAGATTTCTTCAGTAGTGCAATGCAAATGAACAATAGTAGCATTATGTAATAATTAATAATGGACCAGATAGTCCTTGATTGTTCAATCCCTAATGGTCTGTTTTTCTTCTTTTGTCTTCATTAT
>NC_041410.2:7457583-7465083 GCF_900747795.2 Erpetoichthys calabaricus | reverse complement strand
GCATGGCTGGTCTGCAGGCCTTTGGCCAGAAAAATCATAACTTTCAAAATGATTTAGTACTATTAATAATGTGTTCATCTACCTTTAAAGTGTAAATTGACTAGTCATTGTGGAAGAGTTTGCTGTGCTGCCATCTTACAGGGCAGAGCCGTACAGGTTTATCTCTTTGATCGTTCTTTATTCTTATTACTCAGACGTCATGTATTTTTGTCAATGGTCCAGGCAGAGAAATATGGAAATCATCCAGGAAGTAATAATAATACTAAACTTTATTTATATAGCACCTTATCATGTATTTATATTTGCAACTCAGCTTTTCACAGATTAATCAACAAAAACAAAGCAAGTGTGGTTATTTGTTGACTAAGCTGCTGGCCCAAACCCTGCCACCGACCTTACTCACTTTTTAGTGCTCAGAGGGTCATGTTTTATGTACGCCTGTTCTTGCAGGGTTGTATAATTTAGTCAGTGAGGTCTGGGTAGTTGTCCCCTTACGTAGCCCACCATGTGGGACAATAAAACTGACTTCTTCAGCTTTGTATTTTCAGGACTTGCTGCCGTGAATGTCTATGGAACTGAGAGCCCTCTGTGGCTTTTACTCGCACTGATTTGGTTTAAGGCTCCTTCATTGTATAGTTTATTGTGTAATCACCAGAGGGCGCCTCTGAGCCTAAACAACAGACACAGTAATGCCCAAGATGTTGGTGAGACAAAATAAAAGACATTTATTTTTCCAAAGCATCATCACAAAAAAACACCTTTGTCACACTCGGAGAATGTGGTGACTCAATGAGAGCAAAGCTTTACTCCACGCAGCACCTTCCAGTAGTGGAGGTCACACAGGAGATGTTACAGGCAAGGATGAGTTGCTATAGATAGATAGATAGATAGATAGATAGATAGATAGAGTGTCTCTCAATAGCACCTTTCATATCTATCTATCTATCTATCTATCTCGAGGTGCTTTTTGGGGTTCTGTGTGAACACAGGCAGGTGATGAAGGCCACACAGTGAGTCAGTAGTGGCTCCTGAGCTGGCACCTGTTTGGTTTTTGACTTGATCTCCATTGACTTGATATTCCATTTTCTTAAACTGAAAAGGTTCAACTACTCTACTCCTTGTCTCTCTCCTAGTCTCTCTACTCCTTGTCATTTCTCTCAGGCTGCATCCACACTACTGTGTTTTCAGTTAAAAATACAGACATTAGTTTCCCTTTTTGCCTTTTCTCCACACTCACACTCAATGAGGCAGCCTCTTTTATACCGCACCTGGAAGTGCTCCTGGTGCTCCCCCAATCCTCTTCTGGCAGCCGGAAGTGCTGCAGTCCAAGGCTCTGGACTGGAATAAATTTTATTAGGGTTTCAAAAAAACGTCAGGGGGGTGTGATTAAAACTGTTATGAAAACTCGGGTCGCAAATACTTAGAGGTTGAGAAACGCAGGCGCCCCGTGTCAGTGGCCACGGCCCCCAGCAGGGTTGAGCTTCCAAGCCCATGGCCCCGATGCCACCCAGAGGGGCTGCCCTCTCATGTCCCGGGAGAGGTACTGCTGTTGACATGTCCTCTCATCAGAAGGGCGTCCTGACCGGGCAAGGCCTCTGGCCATCTGCCACAATAGATATATATATTATTTATTCACAAGGAGACATTTTCTGGTTTACCCATTAATCCAGTGGTTCTCAATCTAGGCGCGAAGTAACAAAAAAGGGGGCGTGAATGTTGCCATATGTGGCGTAATTTCGCTATTCGTAGGGAAATTTTAAACTTGTAGCGGTGTATCGACAGCAAAAAATATAGGAATAAATTTTATTAGGGTTTCAAAAAAACGTCAGGGGGGCGTGATTAAAACTGTTATGAAAACTCGGGTCGCAAATACTTAGAGGTTGAGAAACGCTGCATTAATCCATTCCAGTGTTCTTCACTCATACACTCACCCACACTACTCATACAGGGGAAATGCAGCTTTTTGCAGAAGCTCAATAAATGTTATAACAGATAATGACAGCAGCAACAACCTCCCTCCCTCCCTCCCTCACACACACACACACACACGCACACGCGTGCACACACACACCAAGAATTACAAATAAGACTTTGCTGACGACCATGGCGCAGTCCCATCAGGTGTGTTGCCGTAGATGTAAAGGAGCCCTCAATAGGGGTTCTTTCCTCTTCTGATTAATAATTCATTGGCTGAAAGTTCCCCCATGCTGGTGTGTCGCAGAGAGGATGTGCAGCATTGGTCATAATGGTCCTATCATTGGTGTCTCGTCCACACTCTGATCTTCGACAGGGGGAAGATGAAACAAAGATGGAACTGCTTGGCCATAATGTTCTCCACAATGTGTGAGGGTTCTAAGCCAATGAACACCCATGCTAGCTGCGAAATGTGAAGGTGGCTGCATCATATTGTGGGGGTTAAAGAGACTGGGGGGGGGGGGGCTACTTCAGGAAACAAGTAGCTTCTGTAAGAACAGAGACGTTCAGTAATGTAAGAAGGTCCGAGGCCATTTAGAGCTTTAAATACAATACAATACAATACAGTTTATTTTTGTGGAACCCAAAATCACACACAAAGTGCTGCAGTGGGGCCTTTTGACAGCCCCCCAGCCTTGGCTCTCTAAGAAGACAAGGAAAAACTCCAAAAAAACCCTTGTAGGTAAATAAAAATGGAAGAAACCTTGGCAAAGGCAGTTCAAAAAGAGACCCTTGTCCAGGGGGGTTGGGCATGCAGTGGGTGTCAAAAAGAAGGGGGTCAATACAAAGGACAGAACACAAGTCATCCTCAATACAAATAATAGTAAAATAAAAATATGACAAGTGCAGAGCAGAATTGAACAGTCGATGATATCCCATAATACAATTTGGATTTGTTCAGAGTCCTGGAGACCTCGGCCATCAAGTTGCCTCCCCCTATTGGCCGTTCCACAGCTGAATCATCGCTGGGCCAGCCAATCCAAAGAAAGGACCCCTCTACCCGACAATTCCTGTGAGATGACTTTACCTTAGGCAGGCGGGCAGTGGCACCAAGTTCCACCTTTGAGTAATGTAAATGTAAGGACAAGCAGTTTATATTTGATACAAGCTGCTACAGAAAGCCAGCATAACTGAACCTGAACAGGGGTGATACGGGGTGTGCAGGTCTGGTAGTGTGAGTAAGTAATCTGGCAGGACCGATTTTATAGGTTTATTGGTCATCAGACTGCAATGGCATCATCCAGGTGGATAATACACTTTAGTGGTGGTTGAAGAGGCTTCTCACTCACTATGAAAAGTGCTTTGAATTGTGAGAAAAGCAATATATAAATGTAAAGAATTATTTTTATTATTATTGTCATGTGTACAGACCCCAGTACTGCTCAACATGCAACACCACACTGCACTCCAGCGCCACGATTAGTGAGTTTGATCACCTTACCTAAAAAAAAAAATCTTCAGAACAAATATATTATTAATAGACAAACAGAATAAGGTGTCATGCATGTGTGCACAGGGGGCTCCTATGAGACTCTGATACCACACTGGGATGAGAGGGGGCGCTGTCACTCTCAATCTTGTCATTCCATCACCAGCTCTGAAGGACTGCAGCCACGCCCCTGCTGACCTCACGAGCCACGCCCCCACTAACCTCACAGGCCACACCCCCTTCTGGGCTCACTGGGATATTTATTCCCTGCCCTGACAGAAGTTGGAGTCTTTCATTTGATCCTCAAGCTAAGACGGGATCCTCTGTAGAAATTCAGGGCATTAATGTGTATTGTCACCGGCAGAGACCAATTTCTTTGCTTTTGCATCTTTTGTTGTTTTTATTGATGACATTTAAACAGGGTTACTGGGCTGGCATCCCCAATCTTGAACCTGTGTCCAACCAGTCTATTTACAAAAAGTCCTTATAAGGTATGGGAGGCTACAGCCACACCACTCTCGACTTATTTGTGACCTGCCAGTTAACTCCGCAAGAACATCTTTGGTATGTGGGAGGAAAACCCGAGTACCCCAAGAGAATCCCAAGCACATAAAAAGAGAACATGCAAACTCCACACGTGGTGACTGACCCAAGATTTAGACCCAGGACTTGGAGGTTTAACCACTGAGCCACCATGCCCTGTGGCTCCCGAGCCATTACATTACATTATCTTTTCCATTTCATCCACTATAATCCTCTGTACTGTTTTAAAGTAAAGGAATCCAAGGAGGCAAAATAAACTAATAAAATGGTGTTTATTAAGAAAATAATAACATAAGAAAAAAATGTGAAATTTTTTTTAAGGTAACAAATTAAATCAAAGTCCAATTGTAAGCGAACCCCTAAATAAAATAACCTTCTCAATACGCTTGCAGTGCATTAGTGGAAGTTCCCCTTTGCCTTTTATTTGCTTCAGGCCCCTGAAAGGCTCCGAGTTCATCCTGCAGCACCCTCTGCTGGTTAATACACAGGTTGCTGTCTAAGTTAATGTTGCAAGAGTGAAGCAGTAATCACATTCAAAGAACTGTTACAAAATAAAAAAAAAACATACTTTTAATTATTTCACAAGAAGTGTTCTTTGTGTTACGGGTAAGGTTCAGGTGAGGAGTTACTGAAACCCCCTTTAAATAAAATGGCAGCCAAACTTGTCATCCATTCCCCTAAAAATGGTATAGTATTTGGACCCAAAGGCAGTAATAAAGAAACATGAATTAAAAAAGAAAAGCAGACAAATAAAAAACTTCATAAAACCTCAAAACTAGTCCTTAATGAGAAAAGTTCATGACTCAATAAAGCTGTGTTTCATTTTGTCACTCAGCCTGCCTGCTGCAGGGTCCTGGCTTTGAGTCTCGCCTGTCAGCTCCTTCAGAATGTGTATGGTAAATAAAGCTCTCCAGTGGACCCGTCTCATCCTGCTTCTCCTCTCTCTGATGTAAGTACGCACACCTTATACGTTGTTATTTTTTCCGGAACACACAGACACCTAGGCAACAGTTTACACCTGAACATCTGCCAGAATGCAGGCACAGCCAAATATTTGGCATTCCTGGCACTTCAGTTTCCCATGGAATATAAAAAAAAGGTAAGAGGAGCAGCCATTTGCATCTTCTGCTGAGAGGAAATAAAAACAAGGAGCTGGGGCACTTCCTCCTTTTAGGACTCGATGTTGACATATGACTGCAAAAAGGTGCAGGAGGGCCCTGTGTAGAATGATACAACGTCCTTGTAGTTGTTTGGGTTCTTATGGATACACCTCCTGACTTGGATAGAAAGACAGATATGAAAGACACTATATGGTAGATAGATAGAAAGGCACTGTATAACATAGATATGAAAGAAGCTATATGATAGATGTGAAAGGTGCTATATGATAGATAAACAGATATGAAAGGTGCTATATGATTGATAGATATGAAAGGCACTATATAACAGATGGATAGATATGAAAGGCACTATATAACAGATAGACATGAAAGGAGCTATATGATAGATGTGAAAGGTGCTATATGATAGATAGATAAATGTGAAAGGTGCTATATAACATAGATAGATATGAAAGGCACTATATAACAGATAGATATGAAAGGAGCTATATGATAGATAAACAGATATGAAAGGTACTATATGATTGATAGATAAATGTGAAAGGCACTATATGATAGATGTGAAAGGCACTATAAGATAGATAGATATGAAGCACTATATAACAGATAGATAGATATGAAAGGAGCTATATGATAAACAGATATGAAAGGAGCTATATGATTGATTGATAGATGTGAAAGGCACTATATGATAGATATGAAAGGTGCTATATGATAGATGTGAAAGGCACTATAAGATAGATATGAAAGGCGCTGTATAACAGATGGATAGATATGAAAGGCACTATATAACAGATATGAAAGGAGCTATATGATAGATAGATAGATAGATAGATAGATAGATGTGAAAGGTGCTATATGATTGATAGATAGATGTGAAAGACACTATATGATAGATATGAAAGGCACTATATAACAGATAGATAGATATGAAAGGTGCTATATGATTGATAGATATGAAAGGTGCTATTTGATTGATAGATATGAAAGACACTATGTGATAGATAAGAAAGGCGCTATATGATTGATAGATGTGAAAGGTGCTATATGATTGATAGATATGAAAGGTGCTATATGATTGATAGATATAAAAGGCACTATATGATTGATAGATAGATATGAAAGGCACTATATGATAGATGTTGTGAAAGATAGGGGGCATCACTGAGCCCCAAACCCTGGACACAACCCACACGTACACAGTCATGGTTTCAAAGAAAATGATTTATTCTTTCCAGTACCTTTAGAGGCCCTTCTATAATCCTCTTTATATCACAACACACAATAAAGATTTCTTCCTCCTCCTCCTCCAAGTAAGTGTTATCCTCTGCCTTCTTACTCGTTTGCAGGATGTCAAGTGGCTTCTTTTATCTGTGACCTGGGAGTACTTTCAGTACTGGCCTGGCGTGGAATGACCTTCTTTTGGCCCTTCAAGCTATCCCTGCCATGTGCATGTGTGTGACAACAGGAAAGCTGAGTCCACTAGGCTACAACACTTTCCTATGCGACTGAGACCCCAGACAGTCTGTATCAGTAACACCAACTCCAGCACCGTCATGCTGAGCACTGGGCATTGTCCCCCAGGTCTGTGTGCTCAGCCCACTTGTGTTTGCTCTGCTAACTCACGACTGTACGGCTGCATAACACTCTGACGCCATCATTGTGGTTTCTGACGATACAGTGGTGGTGGGCCTTGTCAGCAATGGGAATGAGTCTACTTAGGGAATGGAGGTAATGACAACTGGGGTTAAGTGTAAAAAAAAAAAAAATCTGTCTCTTAGCATGGACCAGAAGATGGCTTTGTGGTGGAACTGGCCAAGAACCTGGGCAATTCGCACCACCTCCATAACCAGAAAGGCGCAGCAGCATCTCCACTTTCTTTTGAGAAAGGCAAACCCACCAAACCCTCCTGTTTTCACTACATCCTATGGGGAGAGGACACCTGCTGCTACCATTGTCTCCATTGCTGCTTGATGTTTCATGCCACCATATGCTACAAGACTGTGTATGGATGGTATGATTTGAAAGCCTCATGACCTGACATGTAATATGAAATATAGAAGCCTAATACCATCCTTGGCATGATACCCTTAAGGAAAGGTGCCACCTAACATCAGTTTCTGACCTTTAGAGACTCGACAAATCCGATAACCCGCCAGTGCTTTGATTGTAGTATGAAGTGTTTCATATGTTCATTCAGGGGGTGCTGTATAAAGTAAATTATTTTTATATCTCATACATTGTAAACTGGGCACCTAACAATCCCTCTGATCCTCATATTATGCCTCACATCAAATTTCTATTTAAAATACCTCAAGGCAGGGCACAAACCCCAGACTAGGACTCAAATTCATCTGAGACATCCGACAAAACAAACACACAACCCATCACATTACCTAACCTGTTAAGCTCAGTGCCACCTATGCCACATTC